>NW_026057585.1:47780952-48080952 GCF_023721935.1 Panthera uncia
AAATTTCATATATTAAAAAATAAAAAATTAAAAAAAAAAAAAAGAAAATGGAGAGAGTGTTAAATAGGGGGTGGTGGTTGGAATCTTAGGTGATATAATCAGGAAGTTTGATGAGCTAAATCATTGAGAAAAAAAATTAACAAAATGAACTAAATTCAATACTATAGAAGAATCTGTAGGTAGGTTTCAGTCATGCCCAGAGCTCCTACATCTGTTCCTTCTGGATTCACAAAAGTAAGTAAAGAACTTGCAAATGTTTCGGATGAAAGAAAATGAAGGTTTAGGGGGAAAAAGTGCATTTAAGATCTAAACTCGATTTGTGTAGGATTGGGAAGAACAAGTTGAAGAGGACTCAAAAATTATTTTTAAGTACATGACTGGTGCCAGGGTTTCTTTCTCTCTTCTGAACATGGAAGAGAAGAAACAATACCAAGTTGTGGCAAAAAGTTCTAGCTAACTACATATCAAATATATTGCTGATATTGAGGGTTATTTACTATTACAACAGGTCTATGCTATAATGTTTTCTGAAAGTTTTTGGTTGAGTGGGGTGGGAGGGATACAATACCTTAGTAGTATAACATAGTAGTTAGACCAGGTTGTAGAAGCAGACATTACTAGGCTCCAATCCTGTGTTCCTCAATTCCATGCCTCTGGCTCCCTGTCCCATAAGATTGTTGTGAAGATGATACGAGAGTGTCTATGTTAAACAACTTAGTACAGTCCTACTCTGTATTGTAGAAATTGTTTTATAATTATGTTAACTAAACTAGTAAGCATTATTATTTCTTCTTCTTATCTCTCTCTCTCTCTCTCTCTCTGTATTTTAAATATTCAGCTGGGGCAGTTTTGATGCCAAAAATCTATGTTCTCCCATTTGGGCATTAGAGGACAATTAAGCACAGATACTTGGAAGGGAGCTCTGAAGCTTAAAAGAGAGGGGGCAGGAAGATGTTCTTTCTCCTGTCCTGGGGACTGGGTGACATTGCATTCTGCTGGCATAGTGCAATATTTTTAGAGGGGGTTATTCAAAATACTTGTTGACTTCAATTTTTTAAGAGTTAAAAACTGGTGATATACTTCAATGCCCCAAATGACAGTTAAAAGGGTGAGGCAATAGGCCCTTTCCCTTCAGTGCATACGCCTTAGGATGACAGCTGGCTGATATGTGCAGACGGTCTTTTCCGGCTTATCGAATCTCATAAGCATATTCTCTTATGATTAAATGTCAACTTATAAAACACAGCTATGGAACTGGAAATTATTAACCAAATGAAAAAAACAATAAAGAATCCACAGTAGCGAAAATGATGAAATTAGAGCTAAGTCTATACTCTTCAACCTACAATTTGTTTTGTGATGATGCTAACTTACTACATTCCTGAAATAAAATAAAAAGATGTTAACAGTAACAACAAAAATTTGACAATTATTCCTTTCACCCTTAAGATTTATTAGACTCTTTAGATAGCCAGATAAAGTCAGATAAAAATCAAGTGGCAAGACATGGGATCTTACTCTTGTGATACCTTCTATTTGGCAACAATCCTTGATCATCTGCCAGTTGTCATGTTGTTTAGATCTTCAAATTACATACTCGGTCATGGACATTTTTATTTCACTGGATTAATTTTTCATTTTCCTTTTGCTTTTATATTTATTCCAAAATGAAGATAGTATAAATGTTATTGAGTTATTTCAATTTTCCTAGGCAGAATAGTCATTTGTTTTAAGGAACAACAAGAATTGATGGAAGTAGTTTTAATCTGCCACTTTATTGTTTTAATCTGTGGCAAGGTTTTTTTTTTTTTTAACCTCTGACTTAACAGTCATTTGATAGACGTTCTTTGGGTTTGCACTCTCACTGAGGAAATAATTTAGAGTCAGTCCAGATGAGAACAATCTCCTGATTTCATAACAGCGATGGCTTTCACTACTGGGCACAGCTGTATTGTTGTACTTATATTAGGAGATAAAGGGATGTACTCTGGAAATTAAAGAATTAATGTTGTATTAAGTAAAAAAAAATAATTAAAAATAGCAAGCATGAAACTAAACAGGGTTTTACTCAACTGCCACTTTTGCTTCAAGCTAGAGATTTTTTTCACTCACATTTCTACAAACTCCTATCCACATTAGTAATAGTACATCAATTGATTAAAAATATATCATTCTAGCTGGTCAGATTAACAAAATAAATCTTTGCAATGGATCATTAAATAGAGGAAATTACTTCATTGATTTCTTCAAACGCTTCTTCCTGATTCAGCTACTATTACCGAGGACGTGGAACTGCCCCTGAAGGGGCCCCTTTCCATGAAAGTTTTGACTTCCTACAGGCCATGTACTCTTGCTTTGGCAATTAATTCTTATTTAACAAGCAAGTCTTACTATTTACTCAGGCTTCTCTCTCTTATTTCAATAATCTAATTGGATGAATCTAATTGGATGCATTCATTCTTATTTCTCTAGTATAGTGAAAGACATGGCTGCACTGATTTACTGGAATAGATAACATGGCAATCAATCAGGAAGCTGTGTTTTAAAAGCATACATTTAATTCATCTGAATAATGGTTCTGATACTGGTAACATAAAAGGAGTGCAACTTGAAATTCTCAAGACTAGATTTGAGCCCTTAGCTTACGATTCCTACAATTATTCTTTGGCTTATTGTATGTATTTTAACACCTAGCAGTACATTTTTATCCTGTTCTAGAACAATAACTGATATTTATGCCATAAAGACCATGCTGAGGCTACTCTAGTAGATATAAAAGCATATATTTGTTAGGCAGGGGACATTAGTGCATGTCTTAATGTAGTCACTAAACATAAGCATCAGAAATTTCAAAGAGCCTCCAATGGATATTTGGTGGATGCCTAACAATATTAGCAATAATTGATACTTAACCATAAATCATATAAGATATAGTTTTCACCTACTTCCCTCTCCTACTCTTGACCCCTCCCAACCTGGAAGATTTGTATGACGGTGGGTATGCTTGCTTCCCAGGCAACTCGTGTGTTGCTTAACACTCCTTTTTTTGGGTGCTGGGGTGGCTCAGTCGGTTAAGTCTCTGACTCTTGATTTCAGCTTAGGTCCTGATCTCATGGTTTGTGGGTTCAAGCTCCACGTGGGGCTCTCCGCTCACAGAGCAGGGCCTGCTTCAGATCCTCTGTCACCCACCCTTTGCCCCTCTCCCAGTCATGCTATCTCTCTCTCTCAAAATTAAATAAACGTTAAAAAAAACCCTCCTTTTTCAATCTAAGGGAAAAATTAAGGAGTGGGTACTTACTATGCACACAAATAATCATTTTCAGATTATTTCTGGATACCAAAACCCTACTTTCCAGGATATCAAAGAAAAGTATAGTTACATTATTGTAGATCCAGAAAGTTGTCTTCAAAATCCTGCTAGGGATTAAGGTTCCCCTGTCCTTTTTAAACTTTAGTTCCCTGAAAAAAGTGGCTTTTGGTCAAGAGAAAAACTGCATATATTAGTGTAGGAAATGTCTCTCTGGGGGCAACAGATTGTGCCAAGAGTTTTTGTTTTGTTTTTTTTTTTTTTTAAATCCATAATTGTATGACGTCATCAATTTGCCCTTTCACTGACTCATTTCTTCATTTTTGGGCAGAGCTCCCTGACAGTGAATGAGTTTGGCTGATCTTTCTTCTTGAAGCTCAGCAGCCTCAGTGGAATATGCTGTCACCGTGGATATCAATGTGGTCTCGATAGAGCTCAATACAGAGTCCTAAGTGACACCACCGTGAGTGAGAGTGACAGGAAGAGGATGAGGGAAACAAGGAGAATCTCAGTCTATCAAGTGACTCAGAAAAATCTTTTCCTAATGTTTAGAAAAAATGCTTGGGGCTTAAAATGACTATATAAATGATTCCAACCTGTTTTTGATTTTCAGGGATGGCCCAGTCTACCAGAAAAATTAAAGAAATATTTACTCTGGCCAGTGCAAAATGTGCTTCTATCAGAGGAGAAAAATGAGGCCCGAAAAAGAGAAGCAGAAAAGCAGGAGCCAGGATTGTGCTTGGCATTACTCACAGTGATAGGGAAAGTTGTTCTCATTTGCTTATGGACTGACAAAGTCGAGGCATTTATTCCTTGTGGTTCTTTACTGTTAATAATGTGCATTGCTTTGGGAGGGAAAAATACAAAGCCTCAGGCAAAACCTACTATACCTGACATATTTCTTTCTGTACAAAAGGAGAGGTTAGCTACATAATTGACAATTACTAAGTTTCAGAATATTTTTTTTATTTCACTTTTATTTTAAGCTGGAACTTGACTCTGATGTAGTTGATGGAAATGAGAAACATACCTATTTCCCTGTATCTTACCTCCTATATGCAAGGTTTACTGGGTTGATTTTCCTATCTGCTTCTTCCACACATTGACTTGCTCTCTTATAGCCTGAAGATCTACTCTACTTTTGCCATCCTTACTTTTTCCAGCATTTAAATATTCATCTCTCTTTCTTACCTGTTCTAGACTTTCCACTATTTCCATATAAGCAAGCTATATTTACCCACCTCCCTGCCTTTGATATAAGGGATTCCAACAGCGCTATTGCTGTGTCTCAGCTAAATTACAAAAGTCGTGAATTATTGTTACTTTTATTTCAGTTCCATATATATATACAGTGCGGATAGCAGTATTTGCTCTTAATGGAAAAGGTTTGGAAAAAGTTACTTTTCAATGACTATAACTTAATAATCACGTATTTTAAACACTTTTTTTTTTAATGTTAGAGAGAGGAGTGACAGTGAGGGAGAGGGGCAGCTGGGAGAGACAGAATCTCAACTTCCCCTGTCTAACAAATATATACTTCTTTAACAGAGAATCTTAAGCAGGCCCCACGTTCAGCATGGAGCCTGATGTGGGGCTCTATCTCATGGCCATGGTTCATGACCTGAGTTGAAATCAAGAGTTGATGCTCAACCAACTGAGCCATCTCTAATGATTATATATTTTAGATAAGATATCTATGGCAGAATAGTAAAATGCTTTTTATTTAAATAACTAAATATGCAGGTTAATTTTCATCTGTCACACTTTTAAATATCTACTTCTTATTTAAAAATGATCTCACTTTTTTGGAAAGTTCTACAATAGATGGACTTTTATTACCAAGTGGAAAACCAATTCTAGTAAAAATTTGATTCACTTGTTTTAAAATAAAAATGATATCTTGACCATATGGTCAACAGCAAGGCAACATAAGATTTTCAGGAGGTATTTTAGATCTTATCTTTCTAAGTATGTATAGAAAGAAATGGTAAAATGCATTATACTAAGATACATGAGAAATGCCAAAATTAAAATAAGGAATGAATATTTCTTCCCAGGAACTTAATTAAAAAAACTTTTAATACTTCATATGATTTGAAAAAGCAAAAATTCTACTTTGGTTCCTGGGAAAGAAAGGATGAAAAGACAATGAAAATGATAAAAAAAAAAAACCCACATAATTTTTCTTAAATTTCTTTAAGTTTCTTCTTTTTTTTTTTTAAATTTTTTTTTTCAACATTTTTTATTTATTTTTGGGACAGAGAGCGACAGAGCATGAACGGGGGAGGGGCAGGGAGAGAGGGAGACACAGAATCGGAAACAGGCTCCAGGCTCCGAGCCATCAGCCCAGAGCCTGACGCGGGGCTCGAACTCACGGACTGCGAGATCGTGACCTGGCTGAAGTCGGACGCTTAACCGACTGCGCTACCCAGGCGCCCCTCTTTAAGTTTCTTCTAATGAGTTCATGGGCATGCCTCACAGATGACAAACATCTGGCAATCACGAAGCCCTTAATGGCTGAGCTGGCTTTGTAGATGTGAGAAAATCCTGGGCAAATTCAGCATCAGGGACAAGTTTATGAGCCAAGACTAAATTAGCTGCATTTTTATACTTTTCTTCTCAACTGTGTCCATCTTGTTGTTGACCCTTGGTACCTATCTTTATTATTCTAGCTGCCAACTCATTATGCACTTAACCTAGAAAAACAGACACTTGGGGAGGGAAGAGTTGCTAATGCTGAAAGAGACCTTTGAATGTCTAGTTTTTACATATTAAAAGATTTTCAGATTTAATATCACTAGGATTTTAAAGTTTCTTGGTTACCCTTTCCAGAAAGGGAATGTTTTAAGTTTCATTTGTTTTAATATGCCACTTTAGCCTTTTTGCTACAATGCTTTTCTGCTCCAACATTGCAACATATCCTTATGGGCTTTATCCTTCAATTTTAAACCTCCTCAAGGATATGCAACCTTAAGACTCTCAAAATTTTTTTAAGACTCTCAATATTCTTAAAAGAGTTTGTCATTTCAGAAGTAGGGAAAAACAGCCTTGTCATTCCTATGGAAGGAGTCTACCAAATCAGAGTATAATATCTGGCTTTAAATGAAAAAAATTTCACATAAGAAAGGAAAAACAAAATTTCACTATGAACTTCCTACTATTTTCTCTTAAGTATAGGAATGTAATCTAAAATATGTAGTCACCTGTGAAATCTTGGTGAGTAATCTAACTTAAACCCCACATCTCTCGGAAGAAACTGTTTCTTTTTCCGTACAGCGGATAAAAATAATAAAAAATAATGAAAATAATAGTACTTACCTGATATGGTTGTCATGGGGATTAGATGAAGAAATACATTATGACATTTAGCACAATACCTAACACAGAGTAATATTTAATATATGGTACATAATAGTTCTTACCAGAGTGACTTTAGCATAATCCAACAGATGACAGCTGTGAAAGCAGAGATGTGACAGCAGTCTAACGTACAAATATTCCTGAAACCACTGTTGTTTTCAGCCATTCAAAAGTTTTTAATAGCAATTCTTAAAGTGCTTGTGTAGTAATGTTTGGAATTCAGGGGGAGGTTTACATAGCTGTGACATGTTCTTCCAGCAATGACCCCCAGACTCTGCATTGACGGATATTTAGAATTTGAGATTTTGGACACTGACATAGCAAGAGAGAACTGAAAACTACCACCTACTATTACACCATTAAAAGAAAAAAAAGTCAGTTAAATCCCACCTCTTGCCACTCAGAAAAAAAGAAAGCAAAAAAACAAGTCGGGATTTAACACCCTCAAATTTTGCCATGGATTAGCCACTCTCGGGTACTCAGGACAGAAATAGTAGATAAAGAACAAAATCCTTTCTGATCGATGAGCACTTTTTGTCTATTTTATGTGTCTGAAATATTTGATGTGTTGGAGGGTACCCAAATTTGTTCTCCTATAGTGTTTGAAGTACTCACAGGCATATCCGTGAGTACTACCAATATTAGTTCAACCAAAGAGCTATGATAGCCAGAACAGAGCCACAGTTCAATCAAAGCCTTTCTGAAACTGTGTCTCCCCCTGGATCTCTGAAGCACCACAGGGTTTCTGATCATGGTAGTATCACAGCACTAAATACCACACAGTTGAAGTATCACAGTAGTAACATAGGAGTATCTCTAAGAATAATAATAAGATTGTTTAAAAACTAATACAGAGATTTCAAGAAATACACTGAAATGGAGCTGGCTACGACTTCATCATTTATTCTCCTTTGAGTCCCCATTCCATTTGTAGTCCAATTCTTAGTTTTCCATTCTCACTCTGTCTACCCTGACTACTCACTTCAACTGCAAAAGTAATATTGATTTTTAAAAACATTCCCTGTATAATGAAATATAAACACAATAAATAGTAGTATTTTTTTCATATTTATTTCAGTGAATCCTGAAGCCCAGGTTAATAATCCCATTACCATTTTCATTTCCTTAAATTGATTCTCACTGAATATTAACTTAATATATTCATTTAGAATATAATAAACTAAATTTGGATATTTAGAGCATCTTTTAATCTCTCTACTCTGTGAGATAATAGGTAGACATATCTATACGTTCTAAAATCCCAGATTTTAGGCAAATTTCAGGTAATCTGAAAATGCATATCATGGTAGTAGGAAGAAGATACAAATGAGTTTACACATGAAAGACATACTACATTATTTCACATTTGAAAAGAAGTATCAAAGGTTATGAAGTTTTCACATAGATGAAATAATTATTTTAGTCTTAAATAAGACCAACTACCTTACTAATGTTTAATCAATACAGGATTGCATGGGGTTCTTAAAAAAAGTAGAGAAGCAAGCAAATGATTATCATGATTTTTACTGATGATATGATTATGGAGCTTGAAAATAGATTTCAGGTAAAGTGCATATATGGATGGTTAATGTAAACAGCTCTTAGTTCCATTCAGAGTAATAAGTGAATAAAGCTTTTTTTTATTGGTCACTGGAGTTGAGAGCCCTATCTATTCTACTCCAACTGATTAGTCAAAGCTAATCATATAATTCCATTCATCTTGCTAGGGGTGGGAAGTCCTTCACTATTTTGGATCAATGAGATCTAAGAAGACATTGGTATTTAGGGTTGAAAAGTTTTGCTTGAGGTTTTGAAAAGTTTTGCTAAGAAGAGGTAGGGATTTAGGATTGAAAAGTTTTGCTTGTAACAGACTGCTTTTGGAAACTTGGCTCTTTCCCTTGATGGATTTGGAAGAGGAAGATTGTATCTCTAATTGTCACTGGCACACAACTTAAATAATGAGAGGAACCAATTTTGGGATAAAGCCAACAATATGGATAGAAGAATGGAGAGGGAGAAAAACCCTAAGTATTTAAAATAATATAACTGAAGACTAAATCTGAGGCTTCCTCTAGATGTTGATAATCAGCTAGATATTCACTTAATATTCAAGGCTGTTTCCTTTGAAGTTTCTATAACTTGTGGTAGACCCTATTGATAAAATCTATGGTTATTCCTTCTCTGTTCTCCTTCCTAAGAACATCCCTAAATGTTGGTGTCCCATGGAGCTCTGTGTCATCCATCTGCCTCACAGCTCAATTATGACATATATTTTGATGATTGCTAAGTCTGTATCTTCAGCTAAGATTTCTCTCCTGAACTTCAGATAAATATCTCTAAATGTCCACTAACTGTTACCATTTAGATACCCTAAAGATACCTCAAGTCAACATATTAAAATGTAAATTAGGCTTGCCTCCTCCACTTCCAACCATTAACTCTTCTTGTGCTTCCAGTCTCAGTGAATGGCACATCAGTCCCTTGTCCAAATGAGAAACCTGTGTCTCAACCATGGAACTTTTATCTATCTCCTATACCCTATGTCCAGTCAATCCCAGCATCATGTTGGCTCACCTTTTAAGAAGATATTGAATCTATGCATTTCGCTCCACCACCCATTGCTTCCACTTACTCTCCCCTGTATTAAAGTAGAAGCTTTTTAACTGGTCCAGTTGCCTTCAGTCTTTCTTCTCTATAATTCATTCTCTGAAAAGCTATCAGAATGTTCTTTAAATGAAAATTTAATCTTTGCTTTCTCATGTTTAAAACATTTCAAAACTCCCATTCTCATTTCCTTCAGAATAAAGTACAGCATGATCAACCTTCTGTTTACCTTCCAGCCTTATTTTACACCACTCCTCTCAACTTTAGTTTCTTTACTAAACAGGTGCCCTTTCCAGAAAATCTCATAACGTTGTATCCCAACTTCAAAGCACTAACCACACATTATGTTTATCTGCTGTGTTAAATATTGCCCAACAGGCAGATTAATAACATGTGTAACACCTGTAATCAGGGCATTAACAGCTATTTGAGGTAAAATAATTTGATATTTTATATATATATATATATATATATATATATATATATATATATATATTAAAAGCACTGAAGTAGTCATCAAGAGGAAAATCATCACCTAAATTACAAAGAAAGTATGTGATTATGTAGTATATATGTAAGCTATGAAGCATAATTATAAAATTCAACCTAAGAAATAAAACAGTAGCAAGAATAATACAAATTTCCTCCATGATCTTACCCCCAGTTTCCTCTTTAGAGATATCTCTAATCATAAATTTTGCTAACCATTCCCTTTTAAAAATAGTTTTCTGAGTCATGTACTTATGCCTAAACAATATATTTTAGTTTTGCTTCTTCTTGAGAATTATAAATTTCATAGGTTTGATGTGTTCCATCTCCTGAAACTTGTTTTTTACTAAAATTATGTTTCTAAGGTTTATACATATTATCATAACTACTGATTAACTAATTTTCATTGCTTTAAAATATCCTTTTGGGTGAATAACAGAATTTATTTACATACTTTTCTGGTGGTAGGTTTTTCCAGTTTCCTACCATTGTAAACATTAAAAGTGTCTTGAATAACATCTTAGGAGGACAATTTTTAGAATATAAGGTACACTCATGGTCATCTTTATAAGATAATTTGATTCCAAAATGGCTGTTTTTATTCCTACAGGAACTATGAAAAGGTTTCCATTGCTCTTATACTAGCAAACAATTTACATTTTTCACACTTAATTTTTGTGGGCTAGTAGGTATAAAGTAGCATCTGTTTTTTTTTTTTCGCATTTCTGATTGACGAAAATATTCTGCTTTTTAAAATGTTTATTTCCTCTCCTAATTATTCTTGTATTTTACCATTCTTTTGTATTGTGTTGTATGTCTTTTCTTATTGACTATATGAGTTTTAAAAAATATATTCTGGAATAGCAATCCCTTGTCTCTCATATATGTTGTAATTATCTTTTCCTGGGTTGTGGCTTTCTTCTTATTCCCTTTATGGTAATTTAACATGCAGCATTATAATTACTTACTTACCACTTAGGATACCTCACTAGACTAAAAGATCTTCAAGTTAAGACACCATATCTTACTTTTGTTCCCCAGAATCTAAAAACTGCTCAACACATAGCTGAGCACAGTTGCTCAGTAAGTATTTATTGAGTGAATGATTAGATGAATGAACTGGTATGACTTTACAAATGGTAAATCAATCTTTTTAGTTGAATTTCATTTTACACAAATTGGCTACACCATACTGCTAAACTCAAGAGGGTCAGAAGTGTATATTACACACAATCCTGTACTTGCACTTCGAAGGTGGGTATCAGACACTAGTAAGAGGTGATAGTATCCATAGAGGTGGCAGGATATTGTTTATAAAAATTTGTAACCAACTCTGAACATTTGGCAGTGTTCATTTTTCATTCTTTTCATGCACTTATGGTTAACTAAACTCCCTATAGTGGGAAAATATTTAGTCTAAATTTATTACAAAATTAGAAATGAGGTTATGACACAAAATATGGATTACATATTACAATGGATGCACAAGGTTCATGGTTTGTGTCATTAATTTGAAACTGGTTACCTTTTTAGTAATGGTGTCCGGAGGTACATCCCGCCTCCCAAGAGGATAAGGATTCCATTGGCCACTAGGAGATACATCTTCTTGTCCATTGTCTAAAATGTTGCTTTGCTGGGACGGGGTCTATTGCAAAAATGGTATGGCATTCTTTAGTGATGTAATAGAAGTTTATCATAGTTTTCTGAAAAGAGTCCCTAGTGACTGTAAGATTAATTGTGTTTAATCGCAGAAAAACAAATATTCTGAACTGGAAGTATTATTATTCACTATTTACTTAATAAGAATTCTGAATTGACAGGTTTTTGGAAGCAATGAGAAATTCAATGAAAATAACCACTTTAGAGTTATTTACTGAATTTTAAAGAAAAGTTTAGATTATTTACAATACCTGAATAAAAAATAATCCGAATAACATTAACCGATTGTTAAAAACCACAACATTTAAAAATTGCTTAATTCATTTCTTTACTATAATCTTACCGTTTAGACTATAAACTGAAACCATAAAGTACAGTATATAACTTTCAATATTCCAAACCTAAAACAAATTTTATAAGGCTGTACTGATTCTGGGAGAACATGCGTTGCACTAATCCAAAATAGTGTTAATAATAGCATAGTGTAAGACTTACGGTACTATGACATTATATACAGATAGCTTTTAGGGAAATATGAAAGCAACATCAAAAACGTTGTGCTATTAGAATCACAGCATAAAATAAATCTGACTGTTGTGTTTCTAATTTTATTTATATAGATCATTTGTGCTTTAAGTTTAAACACCTCATATATTTTTAGCTGATTTACTGCTTATTTTTTTAACAAATAATAATACCCCTGTATTTATTATTATTAGTATTTGATATGGGAGAGAGTTCCATAGTTTGACCTGAGCAGGTAATTACAACCATCAGAAAGATGGGCTCCCATAGAGGGATATAATAGTGGTATATTTTTCCTGTGGAATGAGATTAACTTTTCTCAATGACTTTTCTCCTTCTCTAACCTACCACATATGCAGCTACTCCTTGATTTGCTGGGGAATTCTTCTGTGGATGAGAAATTATGCTGTTTCGTACACCGTTTTCTGTATATGTTTTGAAGTATCCCTATGGATAAATCAAGCCTAGTTAGAGGGTGCATGTGCAGCTCTATTCTGTGTGAGGAAGTGTCCAACCCCAGGGTGGGAGAACTGGGCCATTCTCTTCACAATGTTGCACAGATGGGCGGCTTGGCAGCTCTCATCTGGTTATACAGAGTGGTCCTCGTTGGTTTTTTAAAAAACAATTATATAACGATCCAATCTGCATGCTGATTGCATGCGTTTTTTAAAAAGGATTGCTTGGAACTATTTTAAAACAGGGTTATGATACCAGATGGAGTTTTCCTAAGGTATAATGGATATAATGAAAAGTAAGGAGGTAACTCAATTTTCTTATTGTACTTTGGCCATGTGAATTCCTTTTTCAGGAGTCTATCAGAAACTATGAACAAAGAGAAAAACTATCCTGAACTGAAGCTTCTGGGTTAGCTAGGAATGCATTCACTTGTGGTTGTTTGAAAATTCGCATGTAGGTAACACATTTAAAGTACATATTACTTGAAAAAAAAAACAGATTGCTACTAAATCCCTGTCTGTCTGTTTTCAAGCATTAATTTTCCTTTATTTCCTAATATTTCCTTCATAATATTTCCATTATAGTCTTTTCCTTTTTCAGATCAACACGTTTGCATATGCCCCCCCCACAGTTTTTCTATATATTAAAATACAACAAATCAAGTTATTAAAATTAAGCAGTTAAAATATAAGTATTCAGGGTAAGCACTCCTGGCTGGTGTTTGTTTGTTTGTTTTTGGTTTAAATTAATATACATGTCTTTCTGGCTTGATTTCTTTGCCAGTGAAATGGGATAAAAAATGTGTTCATCTGGCTAGGTGTTTGCAAAATATACTTCTAAGAAGTGGCCAGAATATATAACACAGGTATCCCTTTTTTTCCCCCCTCTATATCATGTCCATCTCCTTCTCTATTTCCTCTACGAGTCCTGCTTCAGCTTCCCAGACAGGACTCTTTGTCACAGAGAGCAACTGAGAATTGCAAAATTTTTCTTGGTGTTAAAAAAAGGTGAAAACCCTTTAGTCGACATCCTAATATCATAATGGTGTAGGTTCTTCATTCATTTAGGAATCTCTCTCTCTTTTTAAAATTAGAATTAGCAACCACATCGATTCTACATTACAGGGGTCAAAGAAAACATAAACATGCAGACACGTGAAAAAAATACTTTCACTAGACATGGAAATTAAAGGAATTTCCTGAAAGCAATTTCCTTTATTCATTTCAAGAATGCTCTGGCCTTTTTTGTTTTTCTTAAGTGAGACATCCTGGGAGGAAGGGGAGTTTAAGTTTGGAGAAGTAGAAAGACCATGAAAACAGCTTATCAATGTTGGGGGGAGGGCGGGGATGGGTAATCTAAAAAAGAATTATACAGTGTGTTCACATTCTGTTCCTAAGGTGTACAGCTATTTACTAAAAAATTATACTTTTCACAAACTGCTACTGAATTGTATATAAATGCAGTTGCTGAGTTGTGAAAATTCTAACAAAGGTTAAAAGGAGCAACTGAAAAACATTTAAAAAAGTAATGAAGCTATCATTGTTGAAATTTGTTATTTCAGAGAAAATAACCAAATTGAGATTCAGTTACTCATTCAATTATTTCTAATACTACATTCTAGATGTTTTCTTTAGATACTTTAGAAAAGTAGGAATGAATCTTCTTTTCCTCAGCATATGTAACCAATTAAATATAGAAGACATCGAAAATCACCATATTGCACCATTTTCTCAGCGTCTAAATTCTGTAGATCTTTAATATTTCAAAATATAGACAAAATGGTCATTATGATTTAGTGAAAAATCAGAAATTATATTTGTTAAGAAATACTCCAATGCTAGGAGTTTTGCTGATGGGACTCTGTCCCAAAAATGACCATGGACATTTATAGATTTAACATTTATGTTTTTGACTACTGTGAATGAGCACAAGTGTGTACTGGAAGAAGTAATTTCTAATTTGGCTGAGACATAAATATGCATGAAAATGTGTGATATATATGTGCATGTATATAAATGTGTGCATGCATGTGTTTATATGTGCCTATGTGAGTATGTGTGTATATGCAGGATTCACGTATATGAATAAATGAGCTTAGCTGACCCAGTAGTTTTACTTGGGTTAGCTAATTAATGGATACACTGAATGCTTGACAAATTATACTTACTGCATTTAGCTGGAGAAATTATATGAGAGTGGTATTAGCATTTGGCAGTTTGCAAATGTCTCAGGATGTATGCCTTAAGATCTCAAGGATCTATTTTGCTTAGTAATTAGCCTATAGTTCACAAAGGCATTACCATAGATTCAAAAATGTTTTAAAAACAATTTTCCCAAGAGTATTTCCAGTGAAAATGGGAATATAATTTATTTTCCACATATATTTAAAAAATAGGTATTACAAAGACAAATATACACCAAGTTACAATATAAATGATTTTGATTTCAAGGGGTTCAATCTGAAGGTGGTAATGTAATGTTCAGATGATTTTTAAACCAGCATTTCATTATTGTGGTTAGGAAGCATATGTATGAGTACTAACATTATTATGTTGGTAATGTTAGCCATTGTCCATGAGGATTTATGTGGATTTACAGGCTGGAGGTTTTTTTCATAATTAGAAAGATAAGTGAATCTTCCTTGAGTGATAGATAGCCAATAATAAATCCAGCAGAATCAATAGAAACTATAGGCAATAGAAACTATAGCCCCAAGGTGCTACATAAATCTTGCTTTGCTTTCAGCAGAAAAAAAATGGGATTAAGTAACCCATGAGAGTAGGGTGAATAAATGCATATCAAATGTTGGTACTATTTGATCCTGAATCATGTGCATAGATCCAGTAAGAAAGGACATTAGAAATTTAAAAAATAATTTTAAGTAGTTGCAAACATTTCTATCTAAATTTCTCTAATTCAAAAGATAGTAGGATGAGTATCAAGTAATAAAACAGGTAGCAAAGTCATCTTCTTCCAGGCAAAATTCTATGAAAAGATTATTTAATACATATATTTCCATCATTTCAACTTCCCTTCCTCTGAAATTGTAATTTATATTAGTGTCTGTTTCAATAAGGCACTAAGTAGTGGGTGCTATGGTATAATATGGTGGTAGAAGTTGAAAAGAAAAGAACAAGACAAAAAAGTATCAGTTTCTTCAATGTGGAAGAGATCATGCTATACCCCAGCCACACACCTGCAGAGGTGGAATTAGAAGAGGCCAGTGATTTCTTCCCCAGTCCCACTTGTCTCTGGGGCTGCAGTAGCAGGAATGATTAACTTGTGATTTTGGGGGGTTCACAATCTTTGGCCTTTCCCTGCCATCAAGCATATTTCCTGGTGATACTGAGTGCCCAGGAAATGGATGAGCATGAGGTAACTTTAAGGTAAAGGTAAGGTAACTTTAAGCGGTTACTTTAAGGTAAAGGTAAGGTAAAGTTACTTAAGGTAACATTAAGCATTTACTAAATTCTGCTAAGAGAGCCCTGTGTCTGTAGCACAGAGGGAATGATTTGGGTCATGATAGGTATTGGATTAGTTAATATATTCGACTTGTGTATTCTCTTCTCCATTCCATAATATCTATTTTTCTGGATTATTGTGAAGATGATGTGAGATCATAATGTATATGAACAAACTTTATCAACTATTTTGAGTTATGTTCTCTGAAAATGCCAGGTTTTGTAAATATTTGAGAAGGCTTCATTGTACAGTAAAAACAGCAGGGACCAGGGTGCCAAGCAGAGTCAGATTCAAATTTTGCCTACTCCCATGTTAAGTGCCAGGGTTACAGTAGTAAAACAGAATTGAGGTAAGTTCCTTTGTGTGACACGTGAGCCTCAGTTTCCTCATTTGTACAATGAGATAAATACTTCCTTTGAGGATTTATGAGGGTAGTGTGAAAAAACATATTTAAGGTACCTAATGGTACCAGGTACACAGTAGATTCTTAATAAATCCTAGTCTTTATTCTCTTGTTGAAATTCTTATTCTACCATTAATCTGGATAATAAAAATGGCAATTTGAACTGACATTTTACAATATTAGATTTCTCTCTAATAACATAAAATTTCAAGACAATAGCTAAGCTCAATTACAACAGAACACATCCAAAGAAGCACATGGAACCATTAATAATGTCATAGAAAGTTGCTTTAAATGCTTTTTGGAGAGGCAGTAAATAAATGATAAATGAATGAATGAATAAATAAATAAATGAATAGATAGATAGAAAATATTAATAATTTTATAATTTAATAGCTGATTTATATAGGTTAAGTGTTCTGGTTATAAGTACTATTAATTTTTTTAGGAAATTAAAATAAATATCAATGAATAAAAACACTAAAGAATATTAAATATTAAAATAATTTTGGGGCACCTGGGTGGCTCAGTCAGCTAAGCATCCGACTTCAGCTCAGGTCATGATCTCATGGTTTGTGAGTTTGAGACCCGCATTGAGCTTGCTGCTGTCAGCACAGAGCCCGCTTTGGATCCTGGGCCCCACTACTCTGTTCCCCTCTCCTGCTGATGCTCTCTCTCTCTCAAAAAGAAATAAAACATTTAAAAAATAATAAAATAATTTTGTTGTATTTATTAACATTCTGTTAATATCTTAACAGATGTCATAAAATTACCATAGAATATGTAATTTACTGTTCATAGTATGGAGCCTATATGTGGCTTGTAATTCATGAAAAATGTTTAATACTTGACCTGGCATGTAATAAATATGAACAAATTAGAAATATTCAATGCACAGAAAAATCTGGGAAAGTCTTTTCTTTTCATCTACATAAATATTCACTTTTAAAATAGAAGTATAGATTCTTTGATCTTCATTCACAAACAGCTTTATCCTTTAAATAATTTATTACAAATTTGTTTAAAAATTTGAAAAAAAAAACTAGATATTTTTGGTAGCTTAAATAAAAACTCAAACCAAAAAACAAATAATACACTGAGTCAGGACCTCAGTTAGCACAAATAGTGACTTTCTGTCAATTACCAAAAATGGAGGTCGGGGGAGGTCAGAAGCACTGAAAGGTGCCCTCTCTGGGCAACCTGCAAAAATATAGTCTCAGTGTGACAGAGAAAATACAAACAGTGCTCCTTTCTCTTAATTGAGAGAGGTTAAGGCTTGAAAACAGAGTATGGGGAAAGAGTGTGGATTTCAGCCCTGAATGTTCCCCGGGTAGGGCACTACCTACACAAAAGTAGCTGCACCTTGAATTCCAGTGCTTACATGGTAATGCATGAAAATGCTAATTTAGATTCCTTCGACATTCAGAGTCATTTACCACAGCACCTAACTAAGGATGGCCAGGATTGTCATTTAGGAATTTTATAAATAAAAAGAGCTCAGTATTTCCACGGGAACATGAACAGTTTTGTCAATTTTATCTACTGAAAATGTTTGTTTATAAATTGATCTTACTCTATATTTTCAATGAAATTCTCGTGGCTCACAAGCATTTAGAGACTGAAAAGAAATCTTAAATTACTGACATTAATTTTTATTATCTTAAGTAGCGAAAGTGTTGTAATAGGTTTTTATGCAAAGGAAAATAATTTTTGCCTGTCTCCTGGTGAGAAGGGTTCAGGGAAATTAAGCCTCAAACATAGGATCTGTTAGCAATGGTCAGTGGAGCCAAGAAAGGAAAATTTTAAGAGAGGCTGTCTCTAAAACTTGGCAGAGAAACCAAAGAAATTTTCAAATTAAAGAAGCTCTGTGGAAGAGATGTGCCTGAGCACAAAGATAACGGGGCAGAGACAGACTGGAATCCATGGGAGTAAGCAGGGTCAGGAGTATTATTGAGATATCGAACACTCAGTGCCCATACCTAATAAAGTTCCTGCACTGCCAGCAGGTAGGAAAGTTGTCCCAGATGTCTAAAGCTCAAAGTTTATAGGCCTTAAACTGATAATTTAGGGTCATAAAATCTCTTAGGGGTAATGGAGTAGTTGCCCTGTCGGTATTCTTTTTTCCCTCCCTTGCCTTCTCTCTCTCTCTCTCTCTCTCTCTCTCTCTCTCTCCCTGGTGTGGATAATAACATATTGATGATAATTCGTTTTGAGATGGAATCTTTCAATACTTGAATTATTCTTGGTTTGCAGTTTAATGCAGCTTCCAAAGAGAATTCCTTTAGCTCATCTCTGTACCTAACCGAGGAAGGTTGAAAAGTCTCCAAATATGATAACTCTGTAATATTTCCAATATAAATGATCTTAGAGCTATAGTAACAGTTAATGAATGCATTTTCTAGGCTACCCCACACAAGATCAGAAAATTAATACAGCAACACTGAGGTACCGAATTTATATCTGGGGAACACTGCAGACATTGAGAAATATATGTTTCAAGTATAGCCCCATTTTTCAGAATATATTTATGTCATTCTATAGATGGATAAGCAAATAGGACTAAACATTAAACAAAATAAGGGGTTTTCCATATAATTTGAGGGGGTTCAAGCAATAGCTCCCTTCCTATCAACATGTCTCTAATCTGCTCACTGAATTTTGAAATTCCACCCTCTTAGTTTAAGGGTTTGATTTCTATCAAGTGCCAACCCCTCCAGGGGAGAGACATATTTCAGTTGTGATGTCTCATTTACTCCTTAGTGCAAACACATTTCAGGGTCTTTTGAATGCTGGTTTTGTGAGGCAGAAGATGAGAACCCTGAGCATCTGAGGGGACATGAAGAAAAGGTTCCATTAAAGTAGAGGCTGCCATAGAAAGGGTCTTGCTGATAGTGTGCTGGAGCTGACTTGTACTAGCTCTTGAGAGCTAATTGGACTCATGTCCCAGTTCTGTGTTCAGCGATGTTAAGTTAGTACCTTGAATTTGGCCATAGAGGGAGTGGTTACATCACAGACATTAGCAAACACCACAAACCAGGGTTTGTTCTTCTCCCTGGAAGGAAAGTTACCTACACACCCCTTGTCCTGCCACAGGAGACTGAGGACAGGAAAAACAACATTCAAAAGTTCTTAATTTAGTCTTTTTTTTTTTCTTTCCAAAATAATTGTGGGTGAGGAAAAAGCTGTGAATATAAATGTCTCTTTGGTTTTATTCCTCTATTCACAGTAGGAAGCAAACTATCCAGAGTCAGGGATTGTTATTAAGACTAATTTGACAATAAAACATGGATTCAAGGTCTTTTGACCCTCATTTTGCTGGGATGGGTTTTTTTTTTCTTATGTTCATCAATTTTATTATGAGAGAAGTGTTTGGAGGCTACTGTCATTCTGTTATCCCTACTTTGCATTGCTTTTTTTCATAAAACTTACTAGGTTAATGACTATATTAATAATATAGTCATAATGACATATTGTGTGAAAATGACTCATTAGCCTCCATCAAAATGTAACTAAGACAGAAGCATTAATCCATTTCAACAGGTAAAATATGCATTCTCAGTTTTGCCTGAATAAAACAGCAGAAATGTTCTTTTGACAATGGAAATGTTTCCTCTTCCAGTATATTTCATTTCAAATTAGCCCACAATTTCACTTAAGGCCATGCTAATGTGCTCCTTTCCCATTAGTCTAGGGTGAGTAACAATTTGCTAGCTAAACCACAACTTGCTCCTCATGTTTTATGTCTGTGTAATATTTCCCATAAAGACAATGGGCTGAAGGAGCATCGAGAAGTGCCAAACACTTCATTTCCATTCTAATTTAGGTCTCTATGTCATTTCCAAAGGAATCAACTGAAATCCAACAATAATTTCTAGCTCTGTTCTCAGAATGTGTCAGCAAGGGAACATAGGGCTATCTCTGAAAAGGTTTAAAAATATATGTTTATATATCTACACACACACGAAAGAAAGGAAAACAAAGAAGAAAAGAAAAAGAAATGGGTAATAAGAAAATGAGCCTTAGAGCAACTCAAAAAGCCATGTGCCTGCTCAATCCAAAAAGCAAAGCTATTAAGCAGGAACCTGCGAATCGTTCTAGCTCCAAAGATTCATTTAGCAGCTAAGAGTTTGGGCTCCGCATCATTTGCCCTTGTGCTTTTTGAACTCAGGAGAGTCTATAAGCAGGGTTGTATGTACAGCCTAAACACATTAAGTGAACAAACAACATTAATTGGCTTTGGTATGCTGACACATGTAAGGCAGTCCATACTTACTTTCTGAAGAGGTAGTTCTTGTAGATCAAATTTAGACTTAGTCTGCAAGTTTAAAGTCATGCTTCTGCCTGCATGCATTGCTGAAATACCTCCATAGGGCAGCATGCCAAGGTTAACTGTGTTGTGTTTGTAAGCAGCATTCTGAGTAGAGGAAATAATCATGTGACAGGGTGTGAACACATGCTCAACAAACTGATTATTACATGAACATGTTTAAATTTATAACATTTAACTTTAAGCGGGCAAACAGTAACTTCCTTTTAAACATGCACTTGATCAGACAGAAGCATACAGTAAACAGTGTTAGTTATGCACATAATGAGTACCATCCAAAACTACAGAAAAGACAAAAAAGCAAGGATACATTCTGTTTTACATTTGCTGCTAACTCAAAGGCATAAAACCTATCTCTTTTATATCATGATATTAGTGACTTTGGACAAATGTTGTTCATCTGTGGTAGTCTATTGATTCAAAAATTTCAAACAGTGCGATCTTAATCAAATTCTGCCAGCTGCAAATCTCATGGTCTCTTTCACATTGTGAGATAAACACATACAAAAGACAAATGCCAGCTTCTAATGCTGCCTTAAAATGGATGTACTACAATGTTAAAGCCAAAATCAGTGTCCTTTATTTCTGTCTATAGACATAATTACAGCAACTCAGAAAAAGATCTGGTCAAAAAATCATTCAATCTGACTATTGGCTAACTGAATTTACTGATTAATTTAGTAAAATCAGTCAAATAACTTGTATGTGGATCTGAGGATTCTAAGGGTTTTTTTTGTTGCTTAAAAATTACATTTTAAAATGGAGAAATTTCATGATGAATCTATAGGAATTTTGATTTGAACTATTAATGCTATGTATCAATTTTAGTATATGTGCTGCCGAAGCGAGCACAGTGCTATGTATCAAAAATACCTAACTATCTAGAGCACTCTGGTGATATCTGCATCGTGGTTATCCTTCAATCGGTGCATCTAAAGTTATCCCAAGTGTCTGATAGCTAGTTAATTTTTTTCTACAGAACGTCATTTAAATTAAAACATTTTGTAGACCCTGTCGTCAAATAGCTTCCATTAGTACAATCTTCACTTTCCAACTCTCATAAAAATGTAATAATTAACAGTATTTGGCCCTTTTAAAGTAATTCTCTTATTTTGGATTAAAAAAAACTACACAAATTAACTTAGTACACTTTTTAAAGACTGAATGTTCTTGAACAATAACAGCAAACAGCTATTCTATTCTGAGGGCGTTGTTTGCAAAGTAATGACTTTTAGCATCAGTTTTACTGAACTCAGTTGAAAGACTATACTCCTGATGGTGTGTGCTTGTCTACCAATCACATTTGTTATGGATCCTTGATTATTTCATCCAGAGATTTTTCATTGTCACCATGCCAAAGTTGAAAAGGACACTGAACATTTCAATCTAGCATCTGAATGATTCCTTAAGGTTTAAAATTACTTCAGTCTAGTGCCTTCTTAGTTCCTGCAGAAGAGTAGCAATCTCGGACATAGGGGTTCAGGTTTTAAATTCTCTCAGTCACAGTGGGACTCTGTAGTGGAAGCATGAGCCTTGAGGTTAAACTACAGGAGAAAACAGCATCTTTTATCTGTAGCTGCCTCTCCAAGGTCAACACTGGGCAAGATCCTTAACCAACACCATTTTGGGCTGTTAAGCTTATCCAATGTTCAGGCCTCTAGGCAGTTCTGTCTTATGAAGAATGGACAAAGATCTTATGGTTTCTAACATAACTATTCGATATCCGGATTGAAATCTTCACCTAAATTTCACTGGGAAAGAAACACACCAAATCTCCGGTGCAGTCTGACTTTGAACAGTATGTGAAGTAGCACAGCTATGTCTAAACTGGTTTTATATAACGAGACTGTGCTTCAGTACCCTGAATTCATGTTTGTGAATAGCTGGAAAGTTTTAAGTAAGATACAGCCTGAAAAGCTCAATAACTCCATTGAGAGGGGGGAAGAAATGTTACGTGGAGGAAACAAGAAAAAGAACTTTCAGAACCCAGTGGCTTGAAGCAATACTCTCAGGTAACTTAATTTCTTGGAATAAAATAAGAAGCTATTGCACATACATTGAAGTTGATCTGAGGAATGAAAGACAGACTGAGGGAATTATAAACATACAGGGGAAACGTGGAAGCTAATTAAAAAGGAAGGTGTGGGCACAGCAATAGGAAACACGCATGAGTTTACTTTTAATTATCTGGATCTGGGATTGGCAGGAGGCTTCCAAACTTCTGCTGATCCAAATCCCCCTCCCCCAGACCTATTTTCCTCTTTCCAAATTCCTGCTCCAGCTAGTGGAGTAGCTCTGATCAAAGGAGAGGAACTGTTTATCTGAGAAACCAGTAAATAAATGATGGTACCAAATGCTTAGAATTTTGTCTTCTTTCTCATGCTTTGTTCTCACTCACTCTTCTCTTGCCTCACATTACTAGCCATTGCACATATGCTCCGAAAAGCTTCTTATAACCTTTCTTGACTAGTTCATCTTACCCTGTTACGTATGGTCGTGTCTACACGAGGCCAGAGTTCCCAAACTGTACTGTATTATTTGGCCCCAAATATTTTCGCCCTCCAAGTTATCTGTCTACATGGAGGGTAAAAGTTGAGGTAAGGCATGGTGACAACTGACCAGGTGTCTCCCACTGACAGCCAGTCATGAGGCTTTGATGAGGCTCCCTTCAATGGGACTGAGCACACCTATTTGAAACAGACATTCTGATGAAATATTTTGCAAGGCAGAACCAATTTCCACATTGAAAAACTAACACCCACACCCCCATTTATCAGTTCACTTTTCCCTAAAAATAATTGTGTTCTTGTCATGTAGACACGACCTCCAAACAATATAATTACTTAAAAAGAGTATACCTGAAAACATAAAATTCAATATTAAAGAAATATATAATAAATGCAGTGACCTGTGTTTTTAACAGGACACCAAGTAAAATAATAAAACTATTGAGCAAAACTTTCTAATGGTATATTATTAATTATTACCCAGAGCCCCAATTTACACTAAGTTTTTCAACCCTAGGAAATGAGAACAAAGGCTCTATTTTTACAAGAGACCTGAGGATTCTAAGGTCAATGCAGAGTACGCAAAGCCCTCTACACCAAAGCCATGAAGTATACTCACTGATAATGGTCAATTGATCATAGTTCTACAAAATGGAATACCAGATTTTTCTTAGAGAGATAGATCTGAACAGGCAACAAAAAGTCATTCTCAGCTTTAAAATAGTATATATATATATATATATATATATATATATATATATATATATTTTACTCTCCTCAATCACTATTCATTCCATGCTTTATTATGACTCAGTTTTTAACTGAATTGGGATTAATTTCCTTTTGCGTTGTTGTTGCAATATACACACTAATTTGTACCTTTGTAGTCTTCATAAAAACATCAGCTATTTTTGTTGCCTATAGTATTATTTGAATTTAAACATTTATTTCTTTATAAAAGCCAACATTTGAAATGGCAGGATTTTTTATTTAATAAAGTAATGTGTAGGAGGGCATTTAATCTCTGCTTATTTTATCTTTCTGTTTCTTGCTGGGAAGATTATTGCTCATTAGAAGTAATAAGTTTACGAGTCCCATAGCAGTAACTGTATGCAAATTTTATAAACAAATTAGGCTTGACTTTATTATAAGTGAGTCTGTGCATAAAGGGGCAAAATACTCACTTTTTATAGATTCAATAAAAATCGTACTCCTTAGGTCACTAGAGAACAGTTCTGTGTCCTAGGAGAGGCATTCTGCCTTAATGGCCAGAAAGCAATTGAAGCACCGTCCCATATAATAGAGTCAAATTCTTTCTTACTAACAATATTTAGGCTAGATTTGATAAATCATTCACCTACAGGTTATGGACTCTCGAAGAGCAGTAAACAATATCCATGAGAAACTATTATGATCGATTTCCCCACAATATAGAGATAAATAAAATGCTGATCATCTATTCATTCATGTAGTTCATGCGTCACTACATGTGCTTAGAAATGCCAATAAAGTAAAACTAAAGGCAGGAGGGATATTCTTACAGAGAAATGCCAGACATACCCTGTCTAACCTTCTAGCTTCTATATGTCTAAGCAGCTGTTGTCTCCAGTCTGCAGGCATTTTACCACAGCTCTCCTCTCCCTTCACAGGAGTAGGCCTCGTCTTTATATCACTGTTATCTGATGGCTTGTCACCATAGTTACCCAAGTTATAGTCAGATGGTATTTTTTCCAAAAGAGCTGCCATAGTAGGCCTAGCTGAAACTGGCCTGGTTTGGGAGGCACCGTAACTCTCTGTACTGTAGCTTCTTGCAGACAGTGGCCTCCTCTGGGTAAGGTTTTTAACTGGAAAACTTCCCGCCTGAGCTTTCACTTCTTGATATGAAGGGTGTTCATCTTCATACCTGCCATTCCTTTTCAGGAACTGGGACTCAGTCACTGAAACGCTGCTTTGGCGATCCAGACCTCCCCTATATGGAGGTCTGCCGTACCTATCACTCGGAGGCAGCTCATGAGGTTCACTGACCCTTCTAAACATGGCCATTTCTGTGGAGCTCGCCAGGGAGTCAGCTCTTCTCAAGAAGCCTGCCCTGGCACCTTGGCTTGCAAACTGGGCATTCACCACAGCATCCTCATTAACAGATGGCTGAGAAAATGAGAACATTTGCTCCA
The DNA here is from genome assembly GCF_023721935.1 of Panthera uncia. NCBI lineage: Eukaryota > Metazoa > Chordata > Mammalia > Carnivora > Felidae > Panthera > Panthera uncia. The sequence continues at coordinate 47,806,223 of NW_026057585.1, forward strand.
TTGGTGGGTATCCTCTGTAAGCTCTAGGACTAACCAAATCCTTGGCGATGTTTTTGCTGGGCTGTTGCACGTACTCAGAATTGTGTTGAAAGGGGGGTGGTATCCTCTTTTCGGCTTTAACTTCCACTGCTCCTTGGGGATTGAAGCTTTGGTCAAACTGATAGACTTTTTTTGTCATGGAAGCCTTCTGTTGTTGTGGCCCTTTACTACTTCCATAAGTGAGCATCTCATCATCCAGCATTGGGACTGACTGGCTTCGAGACATACTGGACATACCATGCTCTGGTCCCAACATTTTATCTGGTCGTTCATGGCTTCCTAAGTGATCACTCCCAGAAGCATAGTTTTCTAATGGTATATTATAAACCTTGTACGTACCAATGTCAATCTCATCGATACTCTGCGACTTTTTGAATTTATTGGACTTGATATCTTTCATTAGTGGGGAAAGCCTCTCTGTGCTTTTGCTAATGGAAATAACACCTTTAGAAGATTCTGGGCGGCAGTGGATTTGAGAAAAGACATTGCTAAGACTCCTGTTGGGATTGGAATCGTGATATTCCCATGGTACTCCTGGAGAAAAAGGACTAGGTATTTCAACAGATTCTTTTATATGTTCTTTCCTTTCAGGCAATGGACTGGTGGTGGGGGTTGTCTCTAATTTGGAAGGGAAAGCGGTCCTGTCTTCAAAAGGACTAGGGGTTCTGGTCCAATTCTGCCAAGGATTGGAAGGAGGCACTTCTGTTTCTGGTGTGTGTCTGTGTGTAGACTGCTCAAGTTCCAGGGGAACACCAACAATCCTATCCTGCCTAATCAAAGGTCTGCGTCCATGAGAAGATGTGCTTCTAGATTTTGAACTTAAGAGAGGATTGTTGTTGGCATTCTCGCCTGTGGTCTCCTCTGCAACAAACCCTGTGTTATCATAATGTGAACCATCAGTCCAGTTGTCAGTGAAGGCATCACTCATTGGCAGCCGGTCAGGACGCTGTGGTAGATTCCCTGGGGGAACAGCCTCCCGCTGGCTGAGTAATGGCTTTGAATCAAGAGGCTGTGGGAAAGATGGTGCAATCCTGTGAAGACAGTGGGAAGAAGAAACATGAAAATGAGGAAGAGCTGGGTCTTTGTCAGGAAGAGAAGCATCATCCAAAAATGCCACAATTCTTTGTTAATGGATCATCCAACCACACCTCACTTATGACTAAGAGCATTATTATTTCATATCTACCCCTATACCTTTCTCTGACTTTTATTTCCTCCTTGTAATTATCACCTTCTAACATATCATATAATTTACTTACCTATTTTATTTATCGCGTTTTGTCGTGTGTCCTCTGCTAGAATGTAAACTCATGAGGGCAGAAATTTTTTTTTCTCTTCAAGCCTAGCATCGTAGGCACATAGTAGGTGTTTGTTGGATGATTAAATGAGTGAGAGAAATGGATGGGTCTTCAGTAATGGTCCTGAAACTTGTCCCATAATTAGAATCCCCTGATTCCTTCCTGGTCCTCATCCTGGAACTTCTGTTTCTTACATTTCCAAACTATTGTTTGAGAGTACCTTTCTTATAAATACTTGATATGTCTAATGAACCCAGACTATCTTCAAATAGCATATATTTGAAGGTCAGGTATTGAAGACGTTAAATCCATTGTATAGAGAACACATTTTCTTAGAATGTAAATTATATTATATTATATTATATTATATTATATTATATTATATATTTTGGTCATTGGCCTGTTTACACTAGTGACCAAAGTATCTCTAGAAGATGTTCATTTTTCTAGGTTTATTGTAAATGATTTGCACAGTTATAACACTGAATTATATATTTTTTTATCAGTGAGAGATTTTTGTTTTTGCTAATATTTTCATCACGGGCATTGAAAGGTAGAAAGAGTTAATATTTTCATCACGGGCATTGAAAGGTAGTTAATATTTTCATCACGGGCATTGAAAGGTAGAAATAGTTATTAATTAATTACCAAAGAATATCTTGCTAACAGTACTGATGTTATCAATAAAATATGAGTCAAAATCAGTGACTACCTATATCATATGATGATTTGTATTTGCTGTTTATAGCATAAAACATAGCAGCAAGTTACAAAACAAAGAATCAGAACTGGGTGAGTACTACCTCATGGAGTCACTCTATTGTGCTCTTTGTCTTTTAATTTTTCATCTGTAAAATGGAAATAATATAGTAGGAACTATTTTGGAAAGATTAAATATTTTTACTTACATCCTAACTTTTCCAGCTGATGATAAATTGATGATGATGATAACGATGATGATGATGATGATAGCATTGAAAATTTTATTATTTACTTCACACTAGGCAATAAGTGCTTTCCATGCATCTTACTTTAACCCATTTTGGATAGTGAAATGCGCACATGCATCATAAATAAGTATTGGGCAAACAGGGCTTTTGGTTTCTGATTTATAAGGGATGCCTGGATGACTCAGTCAGTTAAGCCTCTGACTCTTGATTTCGGCTCAGGTCATGATCTCACAGTTTGTGAGATGGAGCCTGCTTTGGGTTCTATGCTGACAGTGAGGAGTCTGCTTGGGATTCTCTCTCTCCCTCTCTCTCTGTTCCACCCCCACTTGCATGTGCACATGCTCTCTCTCTCTCAAAAATTTTTTTTTTAAAAAAATTACAAAAAAATAAAATTTCTTGTCCTATCATCTCAACCTGATAATCTCCCACTGTCTCTCCCTTAAACAATGGTTTTGCTGCTTGAAACCATTCATCCTCTCCTGGAAGTCCCAGGGGAACTGTTTTTGCTTACCTGCCCGTTCTGTCTTCTACGCCACTCATGTGCTGAATACAATTCAAAAATTAAGATTTGATTTTTTTTAAAGTTGCTGAAAGAAAGCACTTGGGAACAGAAAAAAGGGAATTCTAAACACACCTGTTACCCCACAAAGAATTATGTACTGCATCTTTAGCTGTTGTCTGCAAGGACCCCACTTTAACCCGGGTGTTAGAGGATCCTGAGGAAGCCTGGGAAGGTGAGTAGTCTGAGTAAGTGCCTGAGGAAACACTGTTATTCAGACAGTGAGTTTTGTCAACTTCAGACTCATCAGTTGATTCTGAAATGTAAAGGGGAAAATGTTATAATGCTATGCACATTGACAAGAATAAACACAGAAAAGCAAGTATGAAAAACAGATAGCATAACAATGTTAGGAATATATATTTGTAAAATATTTCTACAGACTATGGTGTGTCATCATTTACAACTGGTGATTCATCATGCACATGCATTTGTGGCATATTTTCCACATCAGGTTCACAATGTTACCTTTTTTGTCCTTCCCTAGCAGAACAAGTTTGGGTGGGTACAGAGGGGTCTCAGCTAATGAAGGGTGAAGTTCCCCAATCCTCATTTCATTAGCTGGATGAACAAAAGAATCCTGAGAGATATAATAATATAGGACAAGGAAAGTAAACATTTAAACATTGGTTAACCAAGATGGCAATATCTTTATTTGGCTCAGATTTAAAGATTGGGGCTCTAGAATTTAAGTCACTATAGAGCACTAGGAGAAGTGCATATGTTTCTCTGAGCTAAGTACTAAAATATTTTGCTTTTCTAATTTAAATGAGTCCATTTATTCATCAGATATTTTTTGAATGCCTGTTTATATGCCTGGCACTGTGCGAAGAACTGTGGACTTTCCAAAGAAAGATAAAATGTCACCCATGGCCCCTGGAAATTTATAATCTAATTGGGGAGATAAGCTATATCTCATTACAACACAGGACTGACTTATGGTAAGCTGTATGTGAGTATATGATATATACATATAGATATATATACATACGTGTGTGTATATATATATATATATATACACACACATACATGTGTATATATGGTATATACACATGTAAGGGGAGAACTTCCTTAAGAGTTCTAAGAGGAAAGTCTATCACTGACCAACTATTTTTTTTTTCATCCTTTAGTCATATTTATGCACAAGTGCTATTTAACAGGTGGTCTTATCTTCAATTTCTTCAGTTTTCTCATGACTTCTTCCTAACATTTCTAGTTTTCTCATGATTAATCTAGCCTGCTGAATCTTCATTCTAAATCTGTTCATTGAATGTAATGACCAACATTGGTACAAGAATAAAACTTTATAAAGACAAATGAACATGTTAAAAAAGTATGAGTTTAAACTTCTATAATTAAAATTATTATTGCCAGTTAAACAGATAGTGAGATGGCACTGGGGAAAGTAAAATACCAAAGTCTCATTTTCTTCCACATATAAAAATGTCTTGTCTATACCCATGGGGAGGTAGCAATATAAATTTATGCACGGCAGTTATCTTCATTTCTTTTTTTCTTAAATCTTAAGTTAATTTCAATTCGAAAGATAATTTTTAGTATTTTTCAGTTTTCTCATTCATTAGTACTTGTTAGTTTAAAATAATAATGTAACATTTAGAAATATTTTGTTAAGTCAAAGAAAGAATATACTTGAACACAAAAATGTAGTAAGTGAAATGTGTTCTGTCTTATACCTAATTGGTAATAGTCAGAAACTTATTATACGTTTTATTGCCCGATATAGTGACAGGCTCAAGTTTTTGGGTATTGCAAAGAAACATCCATTTCTTTAACTTGAGGCTTAAGTTTTGTTTTGGGGGTTACTTTTGGTTAGGTTTGTAAGAGAATATTTGCCTGTGAAAAACCTGGGTATATCTGATATGTGTTAATTATTTAAAAAAACATTTCTAGTCAAATTCTTTCATTTTCTACAAGTGGGTTTTGAGACTCAGTGAGGTCCATGCTTACAGAGATAATTAGACCAAGATCCAACATAGAGGCAGGATTCTGGGGTTCCAGTCTTATGATCTTCCCTTATATTGTGCTGCCTCCTAGTGTGCTCAGCTGTGAGCACATCTGAGACTAAAAATCCAGCTCCAGAGTTGAAGAGGGATAGGAAAGAGGGTAGGATTGATGGAAATTTTGGAGATGAAGAGGGAAATCTGTGTTCTCATGGATTTTGAAAACTATTTCAAAGGCTTAGCATAAGAAATTCATGATAAAATTTTAAGGTGACAGAATAGAGAGTAAAGCCATTACACATCTTTGTAGAAATTTATAACTACAGGAGACCCAAGTTTGAGAAATTGTACCATGGAAAGGTATAAAATATGTTAAGTTTTGTCAAAACTATTTCAGTTGCAAGGTGGCATATTTCTATTCTATTCCTGCTTTATCATTTATTAATCGGGTTATCTTGCACAAGTCAGTGTTCTTCTGTGTACCTTATTCATTTCACCAGTAAAATGAAGATAATAGATGAAAGGAATTAATGTTATTTTCTGTCTAGTACTAACACTCTATGAATCTAAATGTAACTTATAGTTACATTGAAATAATATTTTGAAACAATATTTTAAAAAGGAAATATTCTTATGACACCTGATAGAGAACTACAGGAATTTTGTTTTAGTCAATAAAACAACCCAAAAGTTGTACAAACATAGAAATGTAAATAAAATTAAGGGTTTCATTACTTTTTCCCTTATGCCTTACACATTTAGTATGCAAGTTATATTGCATGTATAGGTCAAATTTTCAAATTTGTATCCTAATTTTGTGGCTGGAGCTTGGCATGGTGGCTATGATGTGACTCACTGCTTAAGAATTTCTATTTTGAATCAAAAAGAGCCATAGTGACTAGGGAGAATGGTAGTAGCTAATCATGAACTGCCTCCTTTCTCCAGAGTTCTGTGAGACCCTCCACCTAGGAGGACTAACACTGAAGCAAGAACAATGGATTTGCACTGATCCAGTTAGACTCAATTACCTTTATGAACAAAATGATAATAATGATGATGATGATGATGATGAAGATGATGATGCCATCAGTTATGGAGAATCTATTACATAGCTGCTACTGTGCTACTATGCTAAACACTTCATCTGTACTATTAATTATTTAATAGACAACTTTGTTTTTCACTGTTATTTATTATTTTGAGTTATTTATTATCATCATCTTTGTTTTGCAGTTAAGAAGATGAAAGCTTAGAGAGGTAAAGTCATAATTCCAAGTCACAAATTCAGTGAATGGTAGAGCCAAGATTTGAACTTGGATCTGTCTTACTGGAAGGTCTTCTCTGTAATATTATGTACTGTGTACCCAGAGAAAAGCTCACCTACCAAATGGACTTCACAGAAAAGACAAGTTAACTGTCCAACAAAGGAAATTAAGCATCAACTTTGTCTCTATCAATTCTTTTATAAAGAGGCTGGAGGAATCAGGTTCATGTTGGAAAAGTGGGTGAAGCTTTTGGGACTACTTCTATGGTGAAGACAGTGGAGGCTATTGGTAGGGAATCAAATATAATGAGGGTTCTATTGTAAGCACATTGAGCCATATTTGCTTCTGAGGAGACAGAAGAGGGAGAGAAAGAAAAGGTAGAATCTCTTTGTTCTTTAACTCCATTGATCTTGTGCCATTCAAACTAAATCTCCACTGCTATGGCTGTAGTGAAAGGGAGCTGAAGACAGAAGTGAGAGGTGGGGAAAAGCTTGTGTCTGAGTTTTTATAGTCCAGGCCTAGTATTAATAAAAGCATTTAAGGACATTTTCAATGAAAATTGACTACTTATTACCAGGAGAAAGATGTGTTTTCTCTATATAAAGAAATTAGGTGGAGTCTCCTAACAAAGGAAAAAGTCCAAAACCTTTCTGAACATGGTGGACATGGTGAACAGGTATCCAGTGAGAAGTTTTCTGTAATGCAAGATAGTGGCCCACAAAAGGATTAAAGGGGGTTGGGCAGGATTAGCACATGATTCTCTTGTGGAAGGGAAGGGAATTATCACTTGTTGTAACTTTCCTCTGTGCCAAGAACTGTGCTTGCAGTTGTATAAAAGTATTTGCTTTTGTCTGATTTCATCTCCACAAAAACTAAGCATTATTGGTATCTGTATTTCTAAGATAAAGAAAGCAAAGCTTAGGAAGTTTTCAATGACTTGTCAAAGTCACAAAATTGGTAACAAGGTAGATTCAAGATTTGAATTAATGTCTCCTGGGCTTGAAAGCACTTCTCCTTGTTCCTAAACTGTGCTCCAAGGTACCTGTGATGCTGTTGTTAATTCACAGGGTTACATGGGTTGTTTTAAATATTTGGGGGAAACAAAGCAATACTTGACATCAGTCAGATATTGTGTGAACTGGTGGCTTTCAGTTTCAACATTAGATTGCACTTTCCTTTGATGACAGTCTTTGTGAAGCTGGCTTTTTAGTGGCTGCTATGATTAAAAATCAAGTGTCATCCAAAAATCAATATGAAACAGAATTGTAGTGACTGATGTGATTCCAAGGTTTGAGAAGATAAGTGGTGTCCCACAGGTACACACATTTCATCAAGTACTTTTGTTATTTAAGCATGAAATAAAACTATTTTCTCCCCTTTTAGTGTATGTGTGTTATTTTTCAAATGGCCACTAGGCAGGGCATAAATATTTAATAAATTGTTCAGAACTAACTACTTAATAAATGGAACTGTTAGGTACTTCTTTTGGAATATGGTCCTTGTAACAAAATTACTAAGATACTAAAGGCATTTGTATGCCAAGGGTTTTGGAACCCCCAGATTTTACTTATTTTACATCATAGCTTTATTTACCATACTGTTCTTCTTTCCTTCCCTGATTTTCTCACTCTCCCAATAGTTCATCATGATAGTTTGCCTTTACTCATAATATTATATTAGTGTATTAATATAGCAAATTGTTATTGTTAAAATACATGTTATTCAACACACAGGTGACAAAATATAAATAATTGTTGCAGTCAATACTTAATTCATTACGAATGTGACAAAAACCCAAGAGAAATTGTTCTTGCCCTCAATTAACTTCTATTGGATGTAGAGACACACATGTTATCAGATAAGAGTCATTCATATACTCAACAGGTAGTTACTGTGCCCAATTCTGTACTAGGCATTGTGCTAGACCCCAGAAAGGCAATGGAGATAAGACATACCTGACCTCATGAAACTCACAGCCTGTAGTTAATAAACAAAATAATTAGAGAAATTTTTATTATATGTAACACAAATAAACAGGATAATGTGATAGAGAAAATGAGAGGTTCTACTGATCATGGTGATCAGGGAAAGCCTTCCTGTTGAGGTAATCTTTAAACTGAAGGTTGGAAAAATATGGAAGTGTTAGCTATATAATTGGACCTGGGTGCTAAAGACTCAATGTTTGTGTCCCCTCAAAATTCATAAGTTGAAACCTATATGATGATATTTGGAGGTGGGATCTTTGGGAGGTGATTAAGTCATGAGGGTAGAACCCTCATGAATGAAATTAGTGCCACTATAAAAGAGACCCCACAAAGCTCCCTATCTCCTTCTACCTTGTGAGGATATAGAGAGAAGATGGCCATCTATCAATCAGAAAGTAGGCCCTTACTAGACACTGAATCTCTTCGTACCTTAATCTTGGACTTCTTAGCCTCCTGAACTGTGATAAATAATTTTTTTTTTTGTTTATAAACCATGCAGTCTATGATATTATGTTATAGCAGCCTGAATGGATGAAGACACTAGTAAAAAGCAAATGTAAACTTTATAAAAGGAATTTGGAAGTAGAAGAGAACCTTCATACCTCCCCATCCTCCTTGTTCATATGACTCTCCCAGCTGTACTCTCTGTCTAGCATAACATATATTAAAAGTCTTGGTATAGGCTTGGCAAACAAAGTGATCAATAAATGTTGATTTATTTCCTTTTTCTTTTTTCTCTGCTGAATTTGTAATCTGTTTACCTTGTTTTTTCTTACTGTTTTCTGCTTCTGGTTCTGCCTACCTCTATTCTTTTTTTCCTTCATTTTCCATATTTAACCACACGGATAAATGTGTCATGCAGTGAGTGATATTCTCTTCCACATTCTTGAGAATATGAACTAAATAATGACTCAAAATAGCAAACAAGTGCAAAACATACAAGAAAATATTATACACTTAATATAATATACATTGATCAGCTAGACACTCGGTTGTCTGTATTAATTATATCTGAAAGTTGAAAATATGGAGCATGGCCCCTTAACCTGGGTGAGTAATTTGATAAAGAATTGGCTTCTCTTTGCTCTAGGATGGCTAAAAGTTGGGTAAAGAAGATCTAGAATTTAAATTTTAGAAAAAGTATTGCACTTACCAGTGAGAATTCTACTCAACATAAAGGGCCAGGAGAAGAAAACTTAAGAAAGGTGGGGTGAATCACTGAAATAATTATAAAGACTAAGACTGAGCTTCAATTAAATAGGCAATAAGAAGCCACTGTAGTGTTTTTAAGCAGAGAAAGTTAAATTTGTTTTAAAAAGATCAATAAGAGAGTAATGAGGGGGCTGAGGACAATGTAAGTCAAGAAGTTGACAGGTTTTATAGAAATGCAGGACAGAGTTGAGGGCCTGAAGAGGTCAAGGAGATACACTTAGATGAAAATGTATAAGCTTAGGTGATTGTTTGGAAGGGGCAGTGAATGCAGAGAAAGAAGGAATAAGAAATCAGGATATCTCCCAAATTTCTACCTTGAGTGGACTAGTAAAATAATGGTACAAGCTGAGATCAAGATCGGGCATATAAGAGCAGAAGCAAAACTGGGGAAGAAACATCCGATTTAATTTTGGATTTTTCATTTGAAGTGCTTATGGGATAATTTTAAGATTTATTTTCTCTACTAGGGTTATTATTAAATTCATGACCAAAGCCATCTTTTCCTTGCTTCACCTATCCCAACCCTGAACTAAGAAATTTTAGAATCTTCTTATTTTGTAGTAAAATTACTCAGTTTATGGGTTATCGTGACCTCACAGTTATTTGGATGTTAAACTGTGACTACGTGAGATTTAAATACAAAGTGTCTCCAGTGTGTACCTGCTAAACATTGGCTTTCTTCCTTTTTATATTATTGAAATATCTTAGAGATAAAAGTCTGTTATCAGACAATATCAGACAATAATACTGATTTTATAAGTAAATGGAAAAAAACCCCAAAATGAGTACTTAAATTTTCCTTCCTAGATATCCAGCTATATTCTTCTCTTCTGGGGCAGGCTGGTACCTCCACTGGCAGATGTTCACACCATGCTTATTCTTGCTCAAGCTTTTTCCTCTGTCTGGAATGACTTCCTCTCTTTCCACTTTAGATGAATCACCCAAATATCAATATGCAGTTCAACTTTAAACTGTTTCACATAACTTTTTAATTGATTGGCCGTGATTGCATCTCTCTCCAATTTCTTAAAGTATCATATTTGCCATCACTCAACAAATCATGTGACTGTATTTTATATAATATGCTCTCTAATCACCTTATCTGTGGTAATTTTACCTAGATAGGCTCTAAATTATTTGAGGACTATGTGCACATTTTATATTTCTTTTCTCTCTCTCACAGTGTTTAGCACAGTGCTAAATATACAGTTGGTGTTTTATCAATGCAACAAACTGATGCTGTGAAATGCAGATTTGTAAAAGAGTTTCATGAATCTAGATTTTTGAGAAGTGCGTATAGTAACTTCTAGATGTACTCATACCAGTTATGTTTCTAATGAAGATAAAAAGGTGATAACCAAATTGGCTGAAGAGTTGATGAGACAGTACAGAGGTGGCATAAATGTAGTTGAATTCTTTTCAGACCACACAAATTGATAAGGATGAATATCTAGTTTATTCTAAAATATAGGAATTAAGCTTCACATGACTAGATCCAGAAAAGCTAAATTTCAAAGTTATCTCCTGTTTTTCATTTATAGTAGTGTTTCCTATAATGGTTTTAACCCAAACCCTAAAACAAACAAACAAAAAATTGGCTCTAAATCTGATCCAGAATTTTACTGAGATATGCAGAGCAAAAAAACAAAACAAAACAAAACAAAACAAAAAACCCCCACAAAAACACACAAAAAAACCCCAACTTCATTTAGTCTTTTCTAATGACTCATACAATAAAAGTTTGGATAGCCAAAACAGTATCACGAAAATGGTATAATGCACTTACTGGCCAGACCTCGCTAGGTGAGCAAGTATTCCTTCTGTGTGTATTGGAACTTTTGGAGTCGTATTATAATTTTAGGCCATGAGGGTGTCATTTACCTGTAATTCAGTAAATGCAACCCTCATAGTTTGAAAAAGTAGAGAAACTCATTTATATCTTAGGGAAAAAAATGCACTTATCAGAGATCTAATCAGTTTAAAAAAAACACAGAATTTAGTAATTCCAAAAAATCCAAACCACACTGGCAATTACCAATAACCTTGAAATACCTCCACTGTAATCTCCTTTGGGGCTACAGGCCACTTGTGTTCATACTTTTCTTTCACAGTTTGCTCCGTGTTAGCAGTTGGGTTTGAATTCTCAACACGCACTCCATGGCTTGGCTTACCCACCAGATTTTGAACAGATTTTACCATATTCTTTAAATCCTCTGGGTAAGGAGTTGGATATCGTTTTAGGTTTATTTCAACCTAGAAGTTTATAAAAAGAAATTTCACATAAAAATACCTTCGGCAAACACGTTCACAAAACTACTCCATTTTATGTGCAGTAGTGAAACCAAATGCAATATAGTGAGTGTTGAGCTGGCTGAGAAACTGTACTGTTGCTGTCAGTGGTGTTCTTTCCATATTCTGCCCTCATGGGGCTTCTTCCCGCCACGCCCACCTTCTAGATTAAAAATAATTTGGGGATTATATCCTATCTTTAGACCTACCCTGAGGATCATTGAAATAGGAGTAGGTCAGACATATAAGTGACTAGCAATCTGAAGATTTTAAGCAAATTACTGTCAGCTGCTTTTATACTTTAGAGGCTGTTCCTTACCTATCTTAGTTATTTATAAGTAATTATTTTCATGTTAAAAATATCTTTGGAACATTAATATAGATGATAGGAGGAGACCCCAAAAGATTTACAAGTAGAGTTTATCATGTCTTTAAAAAATGGGGAATTGACAGTATCTGCTACCAAATATGCATCAGCTCAATGTTAATTAATTAGCATGTTATATCAAAAGGTAGGGTAGCTAATTCTTGTTAATACCTAAAAAAAAATGCTTCAGGGTGGCTTTTATATTTAGTTTTTACCCTAATAAAGTAACAGTGTAGGTACTGCCTTAAAATACTTAAAATCTTAAAATACTCCTTTGTAGGTAATGTCTTAAAATAAAAAATTAAAAATTGAGGAGATTTTCTAAGATATTCTATGTAAACACATAAATGTTGGCTTATATTTACCCAGGTATCTATTCCCCTTTCTTGAATTCATTTTTGGTGTATCAATCTGCCTTTAGGGAATATATATTAATGATCATTCTTCACATTTAATTTAGAGGGAGCAAATATGAGACACTTCCTTACAGAATATCCCATTATCAGAGTATTTAAAATATACCTAAATTGGAATAAATCCAATTTATTCATGCCGATTAAAAGGGAGTGGGAAGAAATATAAGGAGCAGATTTATTTGGCCTGGCTTATTCCAGTAGTCATAACTTTTTGCATCTGAGTAGAACCAACTTTACAAAATGGAATGGTTTATGTGATTGTAGTGAGTATGTGTCTGTGGAAAGTGTGTGTGGGGGTAGGTGGGAAAGAACGGAGAAGGGGAAAGCAAAGCTGAAGAAGGAAAGAGTGGGAATGAGAGACGAAAGGAGAAAGTGGGGGGCACATGCACCCCCACCTGCCCACACCCATGGAATTCATGGGATGTAAGAAACTATGATGGTGGTATAGATCTGAGGATTGTAAATATGAATTCAAACACTTTTGCTCATCTGCAGATTTAGCAAATCCACCAACTTTGTCATATTCATCTTCCTCGTGGCTCATTTTCCATATCAAATGCTGGGATTGGACTCCACTGGATGATTTCTAACATTTCTTTTAAGACTAAAAATACAAAATTATTTTTCCAATACATTTTTGAAAGGCTGATGAAAAACCAGATAATTCTGCTAGTATAAATATTGTTTAAATGTAATTTTGTCTTTTACACTCCCAAACAAATAAGAATGAACTCAATAATATATAGAAATAAAGCTACAAAAATATAACCCAAGGAAAATTTAGACTTCTCGGAAAAAAAGTGTAAGTTGTTAGAATGTAATATAAATATAGCTCAGGGTACTTAATTTACAATGCATTCTGAAGTAAACATAAAGAGAATGATATCCATGCTAGACAAAGTCCATTGGGATGCATGCATTCTTGGATCTGCTGTTTAAGTTGGTATTAGAAATGTTCATCACAAATTAAATCTAAGTTTTAAATGATATTGTTGAACTCATTTAAAAGTACTTGATATCAAAGGGCTAAAAGTCAAAAAACTACATTTAAAAATATAGATTGTAGAGTGGTATGACTATTATGCCAATTAAGAACATCTTTTAATTTTTAATAACCAATGGTATATGAATGAAAAAATAATTTTCAGGTAGAGAATTAAAACCCTATGTACCTTAAAAAATTCTCGATGCTAAAATTATACTCCTAAATTGAATCAAAAGGAAAAAAAAGTGTGAAATGTTCTTCTTTAATTGAATTAGATTCTTCATTGAATAATGTAATCTATTTTTTATAGATGCTATGTCTCATCTGACAAAATTAGATGACTATTTACTAATGGCCATGGTGCCAATATTTTCTGGTTGTTTTATAAACAAGTTAATATGATATTTTGGTCACATCACCAGAATATGTTTGGGTACTTTATCTTTGAAAAATATTTAAATTTAGAAACAGAAACAGATTTGTCATGAATTTAATGAAGCTTCAGTTTTAGAGCCTGTCACTTGCACAGCCTCTTTCTAAAGCCTTGTGAGGGGCCCTACTTATGTATTTAAATGGTTATCTTATATCCTTTTCCTTAAAAGAGGCCCCTCTCCAAACTGTGGGAGTTTCAGGTTTCATACAACTTGGATTTGTTTCACCTAGCCAATAAGTTCCTTGTTTCCCACTTGTTGGACCTGGAGTCAGAAGATCTAAATTTAAGCCACAGATTTACCTCAAACAAGCTATCAGCCACTAACCTTTCTGCTTAGTTTCCACTTGTGTAAAATGTGAATGATAATATCTTTGGTGAATATATGACTAAAATGAGATAATACCTGTGACAGTCTTTTGAAAATGTGTAAATTCTATTCAGAGATTAAATACTATCTAAAATCAGATTCTACTTAGGTATTTTTAAAGTCTCAATTCTTTTGGCAGTTTAGATTCTACTATATATACTATATACTCATATATGTATATATATACATACACATATGTATATACATATAAACACCATACTACCTGTAACTATCTGGGTTTTTTCAGATTGTATGCAGCAGCAACCATTATTTATTCAGTATCTGCCATTTGCCAGGCACATGCAATATGTTTATAAGGATATTTAATTTATTATTATCTATACAATAAATAATACTTATCTATATGATAAATAATATTTTATTATTTATCATATAGATTTAAATATAAATAAACACTGACTAATTATACTTAACAATAATTAAATAATTATAATTAAACATAGTTTAAATTGCATTACTCATTATAGCATCTGTTCCCATTCTACCAAAAGGGAACAGTGTTGGTCCAAAGTCATACAGCTATAGGTAGCAATGCCCAAATTCAAACTCAGGTCTTTGACTCCAAAGCCTATGCTATGGAAGTGTTACTTGGTTCAGAGCTATTGTCTGATAGAAGTGAAGCACATTATTTGTACAATCTTGTGAAAAAATGGTGTTTGTAAATCTATAATGTAAATTTTACTGAGTTAAATAACAAGATGATTTCAATTTTTAAAAACATAAAGCTAACAATTTTTTATAATTACTTTTAAAATTTAAATAATGGTGTAATATTTTATAATTGTTATGTTTGTAAGTTCTGTAAAAACATACTTTATATCCTTTTACAGATTGTTTTGCCTTCCTACTTTTCTTTTTTTATGCCTTCCAACTTTTTAACTCATGTGTGCACTGCTTTAGAAATGAATAAACATGCTCATAAACACAATTTTATTAATAGTTCAGTAATGCCCCAATACAAAAGCAGTTTCTTTATATTTCTAAATATATAGGCTAGAAATATTCCCTTATTCTAATATGGGATGGAAAAACAAATAGGTGGGAAAAATTGTCACTTATGTTCTTACCAAAATGTTGTATATATCACTCACCATAAAGTATTTGTTCATTTTACATATACATTTTATTAAAATGCAAGATTTTGTACTGCAATGTTATTTCACTTTAATTTTAGAAAAATAGCAATGTTTCACAACATTCTGTATATCTCAGATCTAAAACAAGTGCAGTAAATGCAAATAGCAGCTGCAAGATGTTGGAGACTCCCAAAAGTTTAGCAATGGAAGAAAGAATTAACATAAATAGCTAGGCATTTAGAGATGATATCTTGAATTCACAAAGAAAACCGTGGTTTTCTTATGTAATGATTAAATTCTAATTTGGTTTGGCTGTAAATTCCGGTAAGAGAAATAATAGTGAATGCCTTGATTATTGATTGTTAAATATCTTATTCTGGGATTTAATTAGGACATTTTACACAGAAAGGAAACCTATAGCAGTTTCAGTGAGGATTCTCAGCTGGCCTTATATTGTGCATAGAATATAAGACACAGAATAAGAATCTAGTCCATTACATGTGGATGGTAAAGCTTACCAAAAATCTAGTGTTTTTTCACATCCCATTAAGACATTTTTTTAAATGAAACTTTTAAACACCCAACCCACTGAGATAAGGAAGCCCTATTTGCCACAACTCCTAAACCAATCTTCTCTTACAGGAATTCTCATCATCTGTGCCTTCAAATTAGAAGGAAATCTATACTTTTCAACAAATGTCCATCTTTGTACTCAAAGTCCACTCTCAGCAAATCCCAATTCAAATCTCATGCTATTTTATGAATCAATTTTTAGTTATTTAATCTCCCTTAGAATTGACATTATACAAAAATGCATGTATGTATGGGGACAATTTAGATGTTATCAACAGTGTCATCAACATTCTGCCCGACTATTGGTATTCCCACACTTTAAATTAAAGAAAAAAAATATTTAAAAATGAAAACATAAATGAAAATGAAGCACCCAACTAAAAAATCATGCCATATATCCCACCATTAGGCACCTCATTATTAATGTTCCCTCCCCTGACTTGGTTCTCTCCACCCCATTGCCAATGTCGATGAACAAAAACTTAAATTGGTATCAAACACTGGCAACTGGATGGTTTCTATAGGATCGACATTCCTTACCCCAAATCATGCAGAACATACCCCATAAACCACTGTTCCAAGGTTGCCTCTACATGGGGGGTTCTCCTACCCCAAACACCTAGGCCTACCTGTCTGCCACTTAGAGAGGGAAGAGTGGTGGATTGTGCTGCAACTGGCAATGGAGTACACATGCTCCTTTCCTGCTGGAGGCCACTTATACAACCCCATGCCAGCTGTGGGTCATTCTGGGGGACGGGCATATCTTGGATCTGCTGATCACACCTGGCCCATGGTGTGCAGCAATCGCCAGACAGTCTGGCAGGTTGGAGAGTAATCCCACGCTGGCCCCTTTCCCAGGGGGCTTGGCAAGAGTGATCCTGTGGGAGAAGGAATCTCCATTTTCTGGGAGAAAGAGGAGCACTGTAGCAATACTTTCACTTTATCATTTTTCTACTCTTGATTTTTTTTTTTTCACTCTGGGTAATGCATTTAAAACAACCACAGAAAATTAGCTCAAACTCTCTAACAAAATGGTACCAATATCAATGAAGCTAAAGGGTCACCACTTCTTCACACAATGCAGCAGTTATACTACACTGTACACTCTATAAGTAGGGCATTATACTCTAGTCCATTTGGAAGTTGATGGCATAGGTCAGTGGTTCCTTTTTAGATTTTATGTAAATGAAGTT
Source organism: Panthera uncia (assembly GCF_023721935.1). Taxonomy (NCBI): domain Eukaryota; kingdom Metazoa; phylum Chordata; class Mammalia; order Carnivora; family Felidae; genus Panthera; species Panthera uncia. The sequence goes on from NW_026057585.1 coordinate 47,823,212, forward strand.
AAAATGGTGCTAAATTTAATGTACATGTAATGAACCAAAACCGTGTGATTAATTTACTATAAGATTTCCATACATTCCATTCATCATACTTCCATGATGATTTATTTAGAAGTTTGTTTGTGTTCTAATTTGCCCAATAGCCAATGGCATTGGAAATGTTCAAATTAGTCAAAACCAAGTGTTTGAGATTTTTGAAACACATATTGTTTTGCCAAAATATAGATAAATCAAACATAAATAAGCATAAAGAAAATGCAATCTAAAGTATAATGAGCCTACTCTGATTATAAACAAACCTGATCACATAACACACAAACAGGGCTTCTAAATAACGGTTTGCATTTACCATATTTTATGTTTTCATTGATACATATACCAGAGTATATTAAATGTACTATTTTCTTGTTGGATCCTTTGAATATGGATTTTTAGGAATAAGTAAGTAGTTTTTGACATTCAGTGAAGAAAAAGAATGAATCAGAGGTCCAGTATAGAATGCATCATCCATTGGTTCTATATTTAACGTACGAAATCTTAAAAGAAGAACTGAGATGTTGTGAGGGTCTTTGTTTACTTTTAGTTTGGCATTGTTTTTTCCAGGAATTCACAAGTTAAAAAAATGTTTCTTTGGTTATTAGATAGCATTAACCAAGCATCCAGAAACATTTTTTTCAAAGCCAAATCTTTAACAAAGCTATCATTTTGCTTTGGGAGTCCGTTTTGGGTTCTCCACAATGATGTAGAGGTAGACCTTGTCAATTACCTTACTGTCTAAATCTAGTAAGGTTCCAGAGTGTGTTGGTTTAAGAAAGAAGTTTAGAAAATGTGGGAATGAGGGGAAAGAAAAGAAGAACACATTACACAATCTATATCTATTAACAGGATGCACATAACAATTACTTAGGCAATTAGTCAGAGTGAGAGCTGTTAGTATCCATGATGGAAAAAGTACACAAATAATACTATAAAAAATTAGTGAGAGATTCAAGATGTTGCCATGATGTTAATATGAAAATCTGATGTTGAGAAGAACTATATCACTTCTGATATCTTCAAGCTTAAATACTTAAAACTATAGATTGTAAAATTTCACCTTGTTACTTGACTTAAATTAGTTCCAATGAAGAATTTTAAAAATATATGTTTGAGGTGAAAAACTGAATATCCCCTGGTATTCTTGCCTCCTTTAAAACTTGTTTTCATATTTAAGAAAACTCAGAAAATTTTCTCAGATACCCCAGGGACATTGAATCTTTCAGAGATTTTAATGCCAATGTAATATATTAATCTGTTGGTTTTTCCTTAAATGTGTACTTGGGTCTCATATGGCCTGCCTGATGCCTTGCTTGGCGATTAAAAGAAAACCATTTCAGTGTTTCAAAAATATAATAAGATGCTTAGGTAAAGTCTATCAGCCAGATTTGTTTGTTTGTTTTGGCTTTCTCTCACCTTGAATCTCTTTCATGTTGTTACTCTGTAAGATGGGTATTAAATTTGCTCAGAGACATTAGTCTCATTCTGAAGCACACCAATGCTTCTCAAATTACCATCCTGCTATAATGAAAGGTACCACCAGAACACTTGAAGATATATCTGACCTTCAAGCAGAGGTCACTCAATTTGTCCCTAAGTCTATTGTATTAATAACAATGGACAAACAAAGATAATGAGAAGAAAGAAGAAACAAAATTTAAAGTTTCACCTTAACTTTCCCAGCATTTTCGTCATCTTCCTTTTTTTCTTCAAATTCAAAGGCAACAGTCATGCGTTGTTGTCTCTGCTCTTCCCACAGTGTTGGGTTAAAGCTGTCACTGTCTGACTGGAAATCTACAGTTAGATTCCAAAGTATTATTGCTTTTTTTTACATGAAGTGTTATTAATAGAGCTTAGTACACTATGCAAAAAAATGGCAATAGGTACTATAAACAAGTACAAAATCAAAAAAAAAAAAAAGGAAAATAAAGAGAAAGAAAGAAAGAAAGAAGAAAGGAAAGAAAAAGAGAGGAAAGGTCCTTTGATATTTGTTACATGGTCTTTTACATCTTAATTCAAATTCAGCTTTCCTAAGTACATATTAATTACATATTGGGATTGGGAAGTTTTCTAGTGCAGAGAATGGTCTCTCCAAATACTACTACTAATGATAATACAAGAGAGCTGGGCTATACATTTTAAAACATTAATTTTTAAATCTTCACACCAGCACACTATGGGTAGTACTAATATATCCTCAATTTGTTAATGAGAAAACTATAGTTTTCTCTGGGCCAGTGCAGGATTCTATTCCATGTCTGTGTGATTACACAGCCCATACCCATATTTGTAGCCACTAAACTCTATCAGGATTTTATAAAAGGTACTACATAACATTGGTTTTTCAGTAAAATGCGTAAGATTGAAAGCTTTATTTATTTATTTTTTTGCTGTGTGTATGTGGTTGGGAGGAAATGGAGCGGAGCTTGTTTTTAGGGTTATGAACATATGGAAATTCAGTCTTTAACATTACAGTCTCAACTAGTCTAAATATATCCCCAATTAATAGGGAAAATAAGTGGCTTATAAATATTTAATTTATATCAAAATATGGACTAATAGTAATATCTTCCTTGCCAACATTAATTGTGAAGATCACATGAAAATGCAGTACAAGTACTTAGTTCAGGCTAAATTCTTTCCCAAAGGACAACACTTATCATATATGTACTTGTTTGTTGCAAGGGATTCTGAAAATTCATTTACTATACTTCTGCCTGAAAAGCCAAAGGGTGACTTGCTTAATGTTCAAAAAATTTTTCTATCACCAACTCTTCTTTCCTCAAAAGAGAGCAAAACAAAACAAAACCTGGCTAATTCCTTAACATCACACTTTGCCTAACTAGATCTACCTCATTCCCTACAATAAATTAGGGATTCAATCTGTGCAACCACATCTCAGAAATGACCAGCAAATCTGAGATTCTTTTCACTTTTCACTTTTCCCTTTATTTTTTAAATGAAATATTTTGATAATCTAGGGACTAATATGAAAATATAAGTAAAGTTTAGGTTTAGGTTTTTCAACACGTATATCTATCATAGCTACTGACATCATTTAGAGAAACTCAACTTGAAAGAGAAATAATGGTCATTATTTTCAAGTTATCTCTTTATGGTCGACTCTTAACATGAAATAATTTGGGGCCTGGGATCACCCGACTAAATGTTTAAATTGTGTTCATGAAATTAGTGAACACAGGAAATAAACCAGTTCACTGAACCTTCCTTAAGGTCTGACCCTTCTTAGCTCATTTCAGTGAGCTGGGTACTACATTTAGTTAACTAGTCCTATGTCTTAGAATCCACCAAAAGTTGCTCCCAAAAATCAACACTTCCATATAAGATATGAAGAGGGAGAGTTACATTTTTGGAATCTTATTTAAAATAGTATAGTGTACATTGATTTTGTAACCTGCAACTTTACTGAATTCATTTATCAGTTCTCCCAGTTTTTTGGTGGAGTCTTTCAGGTTTTCTATATGGAGTATCATGTCATCGGCAAATAGTGAAGGTTTTACTTCTTCCTTGCTGATTGTGGAAGATAAGATTTATGTTTAGGGTTAACCCCTGGATGACTTATATGTGTCATCTAGTTATTTTCATAGCCTTGCCCATGTGTCAGTATTCCTGGCCAGATATCAGAATAAAATTATTCCCTTTTATCCATAATTATATAAGTATAGGAGAAATTTTTACTGATAATTTACCTTCATCACCACGAGGTTGCTGGGGAAACATGTAGTTAGTCAATACTCTTTGCTTTGTTTCTGGATGGGCTTCAGTTTGTAAAGGGATAAGAGCTTTTGACTAGACACAAAGAACATACAAAATAGATTAATAAGATAGTGAATATGAAGAATATTACTTTTATATAAGACATGGTCAATAGTTTGGCCTCACTGAGCTGAATGAACAATTAAAAGAAAGGCAAGGAAAAAAGTAATAAAATAATTAAGGATTACATAAAAGACTATTGCTGAGGAATATTCTTAAATTCTAAGGTCTTCATACTGAGAGTTTCTTTTTCTGTAGGATACTTTTTTACAAAACCTATCATCTTCACTGAGCAATGTCAGTTTTAGTCTTAAAGAGACCAAGATGTATTAAATTATTCAACTAAGTAAGCTTTTGGTGTGGTTCTATATGCTCATTCATTTTCGCAAACTGCTGCCCTAAAAAGACAAATGGGATTTGCTATCAAATCCATGCTACTGCAAAATCATCTATGAATTTAATTAGGTTAAAACAGAAGCATTTTTTGAGAGATATTTTTGTAACCAAAGACAGAGTCCACATAAAAATAAGCAACTATTCTTGTTGTACCTGATGTATCAGTATATTTCTTGTGGATGGTAATATTTAATTCTTTATTATTAATTTGATTTTACAAATACAATTTCTGAAGGGTATTGTAGAACTCTGATATTAAATTATATATATATATATATATATATATATACATATATATGTATACATATATGTATATATATATATACATATGTATATATATACCTTATTGGAAATGATGATATCTAATGTTTAAAAAAATCCACTAATTTCATGACATTTATTAATAGGAGTGAAACACAAAGTGGATTTGGCATATCAGCTTGTCTCATGCAACTGAGTCAGAAACACATTAAATCACTGTTATAAATAAAAGTTAAATGATGCAGTCATTGTTCAGTTCAGTCTCCCACAAGAATAATAAATCATGATATTAGCAGATGTTTTTTCACAATGAAAGACTGTAGAATAGATTGTTCCATTAGCATAACTCACATTGAATCCAGAAATTATTTATTTATAATGATATATTAATGCCTTGAAAAATCTATAGTTCATCGATAAGATTTGGATTTGAATCTAATTTCTCTACTCAGCAGATGGAAGCAAGTACTATAATGACTGTAGGGACACAAACATTATTCTTACACTTACATTTTATGTTTTGTAGAGATTTAATTTTTTCACAGAAGTAGCCCAATACTTAGAAATCTGGTCAATTCATTTACCTGTAATGCTGCGTTTATGCTCAGGAGATAATGATAACAAACTAAATTCAAGACGATTTGTTTTCATTTGGCTATTCATATTTGCAAAAAGATGTTTCAAAATTTTGGGATTATGAGAAAAGAGTAAAGATTAATAAGCCATGTCAAAGTTGTCCACCACCATTTTTTTTTCTGGTGGCAAATCAGATGTCTTCAACTATTTCTTGTTATTTTCCAGTTATTAAAGTTATTCATTAACACTCAATTACTAATTTGAATATAATCTATTTTCGTGATTATAAAAAATAATCTCAAACCAATTTCACAGAAAATACTGATAATAGTCACAAAATATATCTGAAAGTTCCTTGTGTAAAATTTTAGAATTAAGTTGATTATAATTGAAAGTATTTTAAAAAGGAATACATTGGATAATAATTCCCTCTGTGATTTCTTATTCCTTTCCTTCAGAGATATAATTAAAGAACATCCCCTAAGGACAAGAGGTACCTTTTAGAAGTACAAAGCTATAAAAATGATCGTTTTGTGTGTTTGATACATGAGAATGAAGTCGATGCTAAATCAAAGTATTTAAAGAGGGTGGAGATTATAGTACTGTATTATCTGTAGCAATGAAATACACACTTGAACTGCTATCTTTACAAAAATCTTTCAGAAGATAAAGGGATCTATATTTTGTAGTATATGCCAAAGGTAGCTACTGGGAATACGTTAGTAATTCAAAGCTTAAATTATAGTTCATCTTAATAAACAAAATAAATCAGGTAATAACGGTTTTTACCTGATTGTCAGAAAGCCACAAAGCTGCAAGTTCTTTAAGTTTGGTAAATGAGAATGGTAAATTCTTCAACCTGCGAAAACAAGAAAATTCTAATAGCGTGGGTGAAGATGGATATAGTTCATTTTTATGAAGAATTATTTAAAATACTGTAACTTATTGATTTCATTCTTTGCTCTAATTCTTTCCCTACAGTAGTCTGAGCAATCTCTAAAAAGTGAAAATCCCCATTTGCAATCCTCCAAATGCTTTCTATCACATCTAGAAAAAAATCCAAAATTGTTACCATGCCTTGTCAGATCTTACAAGATCTGGCCCTCCAAGCCCCTCCAGAAACTTCTGCTACTCTTTTCCTGGCTTAGTCCCACCAGCTCCACTTACTGGCCTTTTATCAGCCCACTACAAGGAGTAGCCAAACTCTTATCTGTCTGGAATATTCTTTCTCCACAACTTCACTTAACTAATTCCCACATGTCTTTTAGCTCTTAAATGCCATTTTCTCAAAGAGGCTTTTCCTGCCTCCTTATGTAAATAACTTTCCCCAGTGTAGTCTCTAAGTACCTTATATTTTCTTTGATGGAACACATCATAGTTTGTAATTATATATTTATTTTTGTGATTACAGTTTTGCTGGCTGAACTCCCCACAGAACTGTAGGCTCCATGATGGGAAGGGGTCATGTCTGTCATACTATTAAAGGAATCTACAGCTCCTATAGATGACTCCCGAGAGCATGTCCTTTTGTTCTGTCACCTTTTTGTATTCCAAGAGGGAATTTTTAAAAATGCATTTTGAGGTATGTGAGTTTGGCATCAGCTATGATATTCAATTGAAATGATCTATTTAGTATTGGCTTTAGCCTTTGGAGGACGAAACTGCCAAATGCCTACTTCAACATATTATCTGATATCCCTGAAATTGTGTATGATGCATAAATTGTGATTGCATAGGCATATATGTGATTGCCATCATAGTTACTCAGCAAAGTGGTAATATAAACAAAGCCTGCCACTGGATTCATTGTTAATTTCTGCATATTCACTTTTGAATAGAGGTACACACTTTAGATAGAACTTGGAATGAAAATTTCCTTAAGTCTTTAATATGTTGGAATTATTTCAGCCAATCCGTGAATACATATATTTTGACAATGGAAATAGAAAATATTACAATAATTAGTAAGGATTGTGGAAATGGTTTATATTATATGCAAAAGGAGTGACCACTTCAAATGATTTAGTAAATTTGAAAAGATATTGATAGCCAATACAAATAGCAACAGTGTACATTAGCCAGATAACTTTAGGAAGAATATAATAACCTCTCTGAGCTCATAAATATTTATAAAACATAAATAAGCATATAAAGAGTAATGGAGACTGATTTATATCATAGTTCTCTTTTTATGAAATTATTTGTTATACTAGTATTTATAACATGAAACTAAATTACGTAAAAACTGTTTGTAGTTTTTGGTTATTTAATTTCATTGAAGCCAGGAATTATGAAGTAATGTGTTATGGGAAGAATTTTTCCACATCATATGGAGATGAATTGAAAGTAGAATATCAATTCTGCCACATCGAAATTATGTGAGTGGGAAACTCTGGAATCATACAACAAAATGCATGACAAATCATCATCAACCCAGTCATAAATGTGGAATGTAAGGAAAAGAGACTGTTAGAGGAGGACAAGTTACACTCAATTCTCCTTAGTCCCCCAGTAATGTATGTTAAAAGTGAGCTTCTATTTAGTATCACAAATGTGCAATAAATTCACCATAGGAACAATCTTGCAGTTGACAGTGCGTAGGAATAATTTTTCCTAAACTATAATACCAAAATTTTTAAAATGCATTCTATTATAAATGTGAAATTGTGATGGTCATGACATTTGGATGACATTTCATATTTAATCTTTTATCCAAGCATTTCATATTTAATCTTTTATCCAGTTCTTTCTCTGATAGTAATGTTAAATTTGGCCTCAGATTTGGTTGAATATTGATTTTAATTACAAGTTAAGTCATTGATTAATTCATTAACTAAGAAATATTAGTTGGCTCTATACTATGTTCTAGTCGCTGTAGTAGGAGAAAAATTAAGCTTATATAACTGACCTGATGAAATAAGTTCCTGGATATTGTGAGATTCTCAATGACTTATTCATATCTTTTGCCCTACCATCTAGCAATATGTCTGTCCCATTGTGGTTACTGAATTATCCTCTATTTGTTGAATAAATAACTTCATTAGCAGACTTTCTACTTTCTTACACCATACACAAAAATAAACTCAAAATTGATCAATGACTTAAATGTGAGGCCTAAAACCATAAAACTCCTAGAAGAAAGCAGGCAGTAATTTCCTTGACATAGGCCATAGAAATATTTTTCTAAGTATGTCTCCTCAGGCAAGGGAAACAAAAGCAAAATTAAACTATTGGGACTATACAAAAAAAAAAACAAACAACTTCTGCACAGTGAAGGAAACCAGTAACAAAACCAAAAAGCAATCTACTGAATGGGAGAAGATATTTACAAATGATATATCTGATAAGGGGCTAATATCCAAAATATATTAAAAAAACTTATACAACTCAACACCAAACAAAAAATAAGCCAATTTAAAAATGGGCAGAGGACCTGAATACAAGAAGACATACAAATGGTCAACAGACACATGAAAAGGTGCTGAACATCATTAATCATCAGAAAAACGCAAATCAAAACCACAATGAGATATTACCTTATACCTGTCAGAATAGCTAGAATCAAAAAGACAAGAAATAACAAGTGTTGGTGAGGATGTGGAGAAAAAGGAACCTTGCTGCACTGTTGGTGGGACTGTAAATTGGTGCAGCCACTATGGAAGACAGTATGGAGGTTCCTTAAAAAATTAAAAATGGAAATATTATATTATCAGGTAACTCTACTACTGGGTATCTACCTAAGGTAAAGAAAATCAAAGCTGTAATTCAAAATGATATATGCACCCCTACACTTATTGTAGCAGTATTTACAATATCCAAGGTATGGAAACAACCCAAGTGTCCATAAATTGATGGATAAAATGTGATATATAGATATATTTATGTCTATATCTATAAATATATATTACTCAGCCACAAAAAAGAATGAGATCTTGCTATTTTCCAGGTCAAACAAGGATGGACCTAGAGGGTATACTGTTAAGTGAAGTCAAGTTAGACAAAGACAAATACCATATGATCTCACTCATGTGGAATTTAAGAAACAAAACAAGACAAGAAACAAACAAAAAAAGACATTTAAATACAGAGAAGAAACTTGTGGTTGTAAGAGGGGAAGTGGGTGAGGGGATGGCTGAAAGCAATAAAGGAGATTAAGAGTACACTTATAGTGATGAGCATTGAGTAATGTTTGGAATTATTGAATCATTATATTGTACATCTGACATTAATGTAATACTATATGTTAATTATGCCTCAATAAAAATAGTCAAAAAACAACTTTATTAGTATTACTTCTAATTATGGGTCATTTTAAATATTTGATAAGCATATTTTCTATATCATCATGCAGATTATTACTGAATGAAAGTTGAGCAGACCAAGAATTTAAGAGAGAAAACCCCTCTCCAAGTTACAACAGTAATGGAGCTCAGTTCCATTGGGGACTGTAATGGAATCTACTGAGAATCCATCTTCCTATTATATCTACATTATCATATTTCCTAATCTTATTCATAAGAATATAATTAGAAAATTTTGAAAAATGTTTTGCTGAAAGTCATGTAGAACATTCAAAGCATTTCTCTCATTTTCCTGTCTGGTAACCCAGTCCAAACAGGAGAATGAGATTGACTTGATTGGACTTACTCTTGTACCAAGGTATGAAGCTTCCTTGCCATCTTGATTTTAAAAATTAAATCCCAAACCTTTTAATAAAATGCCTTATTCTCTTATATGGAATATTATTGAATTACTAAGTGAATGTGATTTTTGAAAATCACATTATTATTATTTTCTTCAAACCAACAAACAAATGAGAACTCGTACATCCATCTTGAAACTTACAGATCTGAACATTCTTAATGATTCCATCTTTGACAGTTTCATTGCAATCTCTCAGTTTCTCATTCTATTACTTCTCTGACTGAAATTTATTTTATATGTTCTATTCTATAATCATTTTATCTACTGAGTAGTTATCTTCAGTCAATATTTATTTTTATCCTTTCCTATTGGAGGGCAATTGTGGTGGAAACAAAGATGAATTGCAGTTTTGCTTTTATGTTTTTGCGTATCCACCACTATAACAACTTTGTCACAAGAAGAGCACCTATCTTTTCTTTTTTTGCCTTGCTCTGAACATGACTAAATAGCCATTTGGTTGTCTTTACCATAATGTACAAACTTTATGGCTTTTGATATTAGCTAATTGGCAATATTCTTTCAGCATTTTGATGGTGTCGACAAGACACACACTGTCCAGTTAATTTACTGGAAACATAAATATGTACACAAAAATATATACATATGCATACATACATATATACTTATAAACATATTTTAAGTAATAAATTTTGTAGCTTTTTATTATAATTTTTTCATGTTTTCATAATATTATGATTTCTGAATATAGGAGGGTTTTAGTATATAAATTTGGGTGTACAAATTTTATGTAATTTAAACATAATAAATATATGATCTGAAATTAATCAAATGCAAAAATTTAGAAATATCAGTTTAAAAATAATTTAGCTTCTGCCATTTTCTCAATAAAACATGGATATCTACATTCTATAAACCTCATAAGACAGAAAATATTTTTTAAATCATTAACAAGATATAATAATAATTTACTTTTAGTAAATAGCTAATATGTGATTGTGAAATGTTGCAGAAATACCTGTTGTCACTCAAATTTAAGACTCTTAGTTTCTGCATCTGTCCAATCTCTTCAGGAAGAAATTCCAGTTTATTGGAACGTAGAGACATAACTGTTACATTCTTACAGCTTCCAATCTATGGGTAACAAAAGAAAATAAAGAAATACACTGTAAACCATTTTATATTAATTTTTAATTTTAAAATAATTAATTTACAGATTTCCTTGTCACTTTTAAGACTCCCTTAATATGTCTATTGTTTTATTTTTTATAATCCCACTCTTTAAAATATGTGTATATATAATATATATTCCTCTAGGTATTAAGGCAACATATATCTCATATTCTTTTGCACATTAGGAAGGAAGAATTTTCTTTATAATTTTGTTATTTAGAATGCTCATTAACTTCATTGTTTTAATAAGTTACATTGTTTTTATTGTCCATCCAAGTGAGTGCTAACACATCTATGTTTCTCATAGATCATACATACTCAAAAGATGTTGACATTGCCTTGACAAAGTTAGTTTTATTTCATGTTGCAATGGTACTTGTTATTTCTATTCATAACTTTTGGTTTTAAAATAATGGCATATTGGTTATTGTTCCTTCATTATGAAAATGTTTAGTATAAAATGTTAAATTGAAAATATACCCCACATTTTTTTCTTGACATTAATAAATAAAAATCCCACTTAGAAAGAAAAACCAACAGAACCTCCTGGTGAATTCTAAAATAAAAATAATATTATGATGCCACATGATACCTAGAAAAACTATTTACATTAAAAATCTTTCACTTCAGAAATGTAAATGTAATGATCCCAGAATGCTATTTATCATTATTCTTAAGAGCAAAATATTTAAATTATCTAAAACTGCATTCCTTAGCATTGAGTAACTTACAATATTTTATTACTTTTCTTTGCAAGTAGTGTTCGAGTCAAATGCATTTTCTGAGTCAAATATAAGCACTTGTCACATATTACTTAAAGGATAATAATCAATAAATACTTATACAGATAACTCCTATATACATTGACAGCTCAACTCATGAATCTACATTGCTACTGCACCAGTTAAGACTTAATCCCAAAACATATTCATTAAAAGTTAGTTAACAAAAACAAGTTTATTTCTCACTTCTCTGGGTAATTCTGGAAGGAAATTCTCATCAACTGCTAACGTTCGAAGACTATGAAGGTAGCCGATAGTAGAAGGTAGAGACTCCAATTCATTACAGCTACAGTCAAATTCTTCTAATAAAGATAAACTGAAAAGTTAAATACATTAGTTAGACATTTTAAAAGGTAAAATGGCAAAAGAGCTTTTAAAAGGCCACATATCCAAGTTCACTGAACAAAAAAAAGTTATTCATTTATGACTACAATGGTATCATATAAATTGTTTTATCAGTTCAGCCAAATGGTTCAACCAATGCTATTTAATAAGTGGCTCAATTTATGGGGCACCTGGGTGGTTTGGTTGGTTAAGCATCCTACTCGTGGTTTGGGTCAGGTCATGATCTCATGTTTCATGAGTTTGAGCCTCGCATTGGGCTCTGTGCTGACCATGCAGAGACTGCTTGGGATTCTCTTTCTCTCTCTGTCTCTCTCTGTCTGCCTCTCTGCCCCTCCCCCACTTATGCTCTCTGATTCTCTCAAAAATAGATAAACTCTAAAAATAATTAAAAAAAAAAGAAAATGACACAAGGTTTTGTTTGTTTGTTTTATACAACTTAAGTGTCATTTATAGCCTGATATTCATAATGTATATCCTTGGAGTGGATGCATATAAGTGGCATGGGATAGGTAGAAGGGTGTGAAGGGCAGGTCCACAAAGGAATAGTAAGGGGGGCAAAACATTAACAACAAATCACTGATTAAATTTTAGGTTTACTAAGCACTTTAAAGATAAAAATAATCTTTACCTTATAACAACTCTATAAGATAGCTATTATTTTTAAACCCATTTTACAGATAAGGAAATTGAGGCTGAAAGAGGTTAAGTAATTTGCCCAGGGCCACACAAAGTAGGAAATCTGGGAGCTTAAATACACACAGTATGCCTCTGCTGTATTTTCTTGCCTCTTAGCCAGTGCATCTGTAGCCAAGTAGCCAAGAGTACAGAGAGGGCTCATTTCAGCCTGCAGATATGTTCAGTTTGGTTTACATAGTATTTTAAAATGTGGTAAACTCTACATAATGATCGAGATTCTTGGTACCTCTCGAAAGAGGAAGATCTGACAATACTGGGTTGATATTTCTCCATGACAGGCAATAGAAACAGAATAATGGCTGCTGCCTTCACATGAACACAGTTCTTTAGTTTGTCACAATCCCTACTACCCCATATATAGCCAGTTTTGACCCAGATCTACAGAAAGAAATTCTATAAATGCACATTCAAGTTATCACCAGGGAACAAGAAATTTCAATATCTGGTTTGAGATAGCTGGGAAAGAAAGATGGCCTGTCACTAGGGAAGCACTATCTGTATTTAAGTTGTCACTGATGTTGTTGTTAATATTATTACACTGTTATTACCATTCATAACATCATTATTACTGTGATAGGAAGGAACCCCCAAGAGCAAGGATCTTGCTGTTATAAAGCAAAGGATGAATTAGAGTTAGTTGGATTTAAAGTTGTATAATCAGCTTCCATCAGCTGACTTGAATGCAATTTACTCCCATCATTTAGTTAATGAGTAAACACAGAAATTAAACATATAGGTTTTAAGTCAGTCAGAATGGATTTGTGCCCAAGCTCTGTCACTTACTAGATGTGTTATCTTGGGTACCAAACAATAAAACAAAGACCACAGCTCAAACACAAAGCTGATTTTATTTACCTGCCAGGCAAAGGAACATACCACGGAAGAAATTCACAGAGTAGTGCTCTGATGGGGAAAAGTCAGTGCCCAAAGGGGGTGGGTAACAGTGGGATATGCTCATTAAAGATCAAAATTTGCATTATGGAGAGGGTGGAATGAGTTCACAAGCCTGTGTACTGTTACATAAATCAAGTCCTGTTAACCACAGGTCAGGAAAGAATAATTTGGTAGGTTAAGTCTGACCCCGAACCGAGGTAACTCATGATTCATAGTCCTTAACAGTCTCAGCTACTTAGAACCACATGTAGTGAAACACAGCATTCAGCTTTGAATAATATCTCATAAGCAAGTGCTGCTTAAGTGAACAATTTTCCTTTTTCTCTGAGCCTTAGTTTCTTCACATTTGCAAAGAGAATACTAGCAATTCCTGCCTCATGCAGTTGCTCTGAGAATTTTATGAAATATTGTAAGTAAAGGATTTAGCACCTTTGCTAAATCCTGCCATAAAAATACATGCTCAGGAAATATTTTCTCTTTGTATTAGTGAACCCTGATGAATTCGTTTCTAAAACCTTTGAGGCCGCACATGCAGGGGTGGTTATGTTGCTGGGTACCAGGTGTGTATGGCTCTGTGTGTGTGTGTGTGTGTGTGTGTGTGTGTTTGTGTGTGTGTGTGTTGGTGGGAGCAGGAATCAATGTATGTGGGAAACCCTGTAACAGTTTTTTTCTTTAAAAAAAGTCTAGCATAGTGCCTTACATAGTGTACTTAGTGTACTTAAGTACATAGTGTACTTAATATATTTGGTAGAATTGAATAAACCATGTATGGATGATTTAGGGTTATGTACTCAGCAAGTGACTGGTCATAAAAGTACCAGAGGCTTTCAAAAATAAAAATTTCAGATGTACCTTCAGAGAAGAAGTCAAAGACTTAAACAGTTCAAAATATAATTAACGTTTTTCGTTTTTCTTTTCTTTTACAAAAACATGTTTTGAGGGGCGCCTGGGTGGCTCAGTCGGTTAAGCGTCCAACTTTGGCTCAGGTCATGATCTTGTGGTGTGTGAGTTCAAGCCCAGGTAGGCTCTGTGCTGACAGCTCGGAGCCTGGAACCTGCTTTGGATTCTGTGTCTCCCTCTCTCTGTCCCTCCCCCACTTGCGCTCTGTCTCTCTCTCAGAAATAAATACACATTTAAAAAAATTAAAAAAAAAACAAAAACCCCCATTTTTTGAGTTTAGTCTTGAGTCACAGTAAGGCAGCCTTTTGTGCGGTTCTGATATGAACAAATTTCAATCATCATGATTTCATTAAATAACATTGTACCCCCACAACATGGCTCAAACATCAGTATACTTACTAACTGTGAGAAACTGCATAAAGTATAAACTTCGCTCTTAACTCTTGGGTCCACAAATCACAATGTAAATAACAGATGGGCATCATGACTAGTCACATTACTTCCTTCAAAGTCTGTCAGTGATTTGTCTCTGAACGTCCGTCATTCAGTTCACACACAAACAGTACATCATGTAGTTGCATTGCCTTCTTGTCAATCAGCAGTAGATAGATACTATAGGTATAATAATTCAACATTTATAGCACTATTACTGTTGAAAAATCTCTTGGTCTCCCTAATGCTCTTGGCGAGTTAAATGAAAATGTGAAAACTTGCTTTTGGTCACCAAGAGCAAATTCACTAATCCAGCCAAGGGGCCAAGGAGTTATTTCAACTTTGAAAGTCTATTATCTTACACAGACTTTGCAATAAGCCATCAATGCTACAACTGGAGATCATGCAATTTCTTTAGCTGAGTTTTGGCAGAAATATGACATAGAGCATACAAATGAAAGTATTTAAGCATCATGGCAGGAAGTAACAGCAAGCAGTACACGTGCATTACAGCAGGAACTTTTAACACAATGTGCGAACAACCTTGGAGGACTTGAATCAAACATAACTGGAGTTGTAGAAGAAAGAGGGTCACCTGGGTGGCTCAGTCTGTTAAGCATCCAACTCTTGATTTTGGCTCAGGTCATGATTTCACAGGTTTGTGAGTTTGAGCCCCACTTCGGGCTCTGTGCTGGCAGTGCGGAGCCTACTTGGGAGTCTTTCTCTCTCACTCTCTGCCCCTCCCATGCTCTGGCTTTTTCTCTCTCTCTTTTTTTCTCTCAAAATAAATAAATAAACTTAAAAAACAATAAGAAATAGTGGACTGTGGGGATAATGCCTGTCACTATTCAAGGTACTGTAAATAGGCTGCCAGAGGAACTTGGTAAACTCATTGACATAAATGAGGAAAGCGGTTATAATGAAAAGGATGAAGGCATCCTAGAGGAAGCCATGCTGGTAATAAACTTCACAGTAAAGGAACTCTCAGAGAGGTTTCATGACGCAAAAGCACAAAGGACAGAAGTTTGGAAGACAATTCAAGCTTAAAACGTCACTTCACTGATGCATAGAAAAGACATTCACTGTGAGTTATAATTTACATGATGAAAAGGCAAGTGAAGTTCAAACTAATCTTGATAACTTTTTTTACAAAAAATATCACTTTAATTCTTGATGTTCCTACTGTTTACAAAGACAGCAAACAAGATAAATATTACTTTTACTATTTTTCCATTTCCCTATACAATTATAACCAACCATAACAGTATTTAATGTTCTGAAAAAGGTTTTAAAGACCTCAGGCAGTACTATCATGGTTTTCCCTCATTGATTATTAAGACCGTTGCATGGTTTCAGCTTCCATGGCCATTTCCACAATCCTCCGCTACTGTGCAAGGTGAGAACTTCCTGCATTAAAAAGACAACATTTTGACTGCACTAAGGGCTGTACTGAATTAATAATTTATAGTCGAAGTATTTTACATCTCTGGGTTAGAGAGAAAGCTAGTGGTGCAAAACACACACTCTTCAATGATCTCTGACATTTAAAAGATTTAAACTCATAACATTCCAGCTGACTTTGCTGATGGTTATCTTGTTAGAAATCGCTTAAGGTATTCTAATATAGGCTCCTCTCTGAAAAGAGTTATATCGCATTTACTCAGATTATCACTGGCTTTCAAAAGATAGACCAAAATGAGTGAAATAGGTCACTAGAAAAAGACAAATAATGTCTTATCTCACTTATATGTGGAACCTAAAACAAAACAAAACTGAGCCCATAGATTCGGAGAACAGATTGGTGCTGGCCAGAAATGAGGGTAAGGGATGGGAGAAATGAATGAATGTGGTCAAAAGGTACAAACTTCCAAAATACTTCATGGGGATATAATGTACAGCATGGTGACTATACTTAACAGCACTGTATTGCATACTTTAAAGTTAAGAAAATAGATCTTAAAAGTTCTCATCACAAGAAAAAAATTTTTTGTAACTATGTTTGGTGATGACTATTAGCTAGACATTGTGGTGGTCATTTCACAATATATACAAATATTGAATCATTATGTTGTACACCTGAAACTAATGTAATATCAGTTATATCTTAGTAAAAAACACATTCATTATACTTTTTGCAAGAGAAAGACCAAAAGTTCCCTTTTTTTAGAATTGTTATCTATAGTCTATAATTGTACACACTAAAAGGAAAAATCAACAGCAAGGAAAGTGTAAAATAGTGCTTCCCAAACTTCAGTGTGCCTATGAATCACCAGCCAAACTTATTAAAATGCAGATTCAGATTCAGTGGTTGGGATGAGCCCAGATTCTGCATTTGTAACAAGCTCATAGGTGATGTAAATACCCCTAGTCCTAGGGCCACACACTGGGTTTGTTGTAAAGCTTCAAATAAATAAAGCTCTTACAAATATTTCCAGAGTTACACTTAAACACACACACACACACACACACACACACACACACAAAACAGACATACTCATAAAAGATAAAATCTCCATAAATATTACAAGAGTTGTGTTCTGTAAAGCTTTGCCTTAGTTCACACATGACTACTACTACTGAAGTATGCTACTGAAGGTAGTAATGCTTGAAATTAAACAATAATGGTATTGACTTCATTTTCTACAATTACCCTCTCTGTTTTTCTCTAGTTTGGTTTTCATGAGCTAGTTTTGGTTGGGAAGTTATTACTGTAACATTAACCTTCAAGTACCTAGCTAAATGATAAGACTGTGAATATATTATGTAGATAATCTATAATTTCGCTTTAACATCATTCAGGACCACTAGAAACCATTAGATACTATTAAATCTTCTATTAATGTAGATGGTAAAAAACATAAAAATAAATAGGTTTGGGCTTCACTTTCCTTGTTCAGTTTTCACTCGTTAGAAATAATGTAATTCAGTAGAAAATATTCAGACAGGCATGGGTGCTAATTCTAGTGTGGCCACTTAATAGCTGAGTAATTTTGTCTACTATTACTTCCTGTTTTCTCATCTATAAAATTGGTTGATAATGCTTACTATATAGAGTTTCAAAGAGGATTAAATGTATGCTAAGCCCCTGGTATAGATATGGCACTCCATTAAAATGGCCAAGATGGAGAGCACCCTAAAAAAAATCTTGAACAATGTTTCTAAAATACGTAAAAGTTATCCTGTGGTAATTCAGTTTTTAAAATGAGTTTTTTCATATAAACAAAACCTTCTAGTAGACAAAATGTAAAACTACCTGAAATTGATTAGTAAGGCATGGGGCTAGACAAATTTAAGGTGATATGAAAGAAATTAAATTAAATTTAATTTAATTGTATTTGCGAAGATTTAGTAGAAATGGATATATAGGCATAACATGGAGATATTGTGGGTTTGGTTCCAGACTGTCAAAATAAAGTGAATGTCGCAATAAAGTGAGTCAAATGAATAGTTTGGTTTTCCTATTATATATTGGTGCATGTAAAAGTTATGTTTACATTATACTATAGTCTATTAAGTGTACAATAGCACTAGGTATAAAAATATACATACCATAATTAAAAAATTTTTTTTGCTAAAAAACGCTAACCATCATCTGAGCTTTCAGAGAGTTGTAATCCTTTTGCTGGCGGAGGCTCCTGCCTTGATGTTGATGGCAGCTAACTGACCAGGGTGGTGGTTGCTGAAGGTTTTCATAAAATTTCTTAAAATAAGACAACAGTGAAGTCTGCCAT
Organism: Panthera uncia; assembly: GCF_023721935.1. Classification (NCBI taxonomy): domain Eukaryota; kingdom Metazoa; phylum Chordata; class Mammalia; order Carnivora; family Felidae; genus Panthera; species Panthera uncia. The sequence continues at coordinate 47,841,870 of NW_026057585.1, forward strand.
ATCAATCGACTCTTCCTTTCATGAACAATGCTCTGTGACGTGATGTTGTTTGATACCATTTTGCACACAGTAGAACTTCTTTCAAAACAGGAGTCAATCTTCTCAAACCCTGCTGCTGCTTTATCAACTAAGTTTATGTAATATCCTAAGTCCTGTGTTGTCATTTCAACAATCTTCGCAGCATCTTTACCAGGAGTAGATTCCATCTCAGGAAACCACCATCTTTGCTCATCCATAAGAAGAAACTCCTCATCCATTAATGTTTCATCATGAGATTGTAGAAATTCAGTCACATCTTCAGGCCCCACTTCTAATTCCAGTTCTCCTGTTTCCACCCCATCTGCAGGTATGTCCTGCACTGAAGTCTTGAACCCCTCAAAGTCATCCATGAGGGTTGGAATCAACTTCTTCCAATTTCCCTTTAATCTTAATATTTTGACCTCTTCCCATGAATTATGAATGTTCTTCATGACATCTAGAAGAATGAATCCTTTCTAGGAGGCTTTCAATTTACTTTTCCCAGATCCATTTAAGGCATCACTATCTATGCAGTTATAGCCTTACAAATTATATCTTTTTTTTAAAGTTTATTTATTTTAAGAGAGAGAGAGAGAGAGAGAGAGAGCCATCAGGGGAGTGGGAGAGAGAGAGGGAGAGAGAGAAAGAATCCCAAGCAGGCTCACGGAGAGCCTGATGTGGGGCTTGAGTCCACGAACCATGAGATCATGACCTGAGTGGAAGTCAAAAGTCAGACTTTTAACTGACTGAGCCACCCAGGTGCCCCAATTCAAATTATATTTCTTAAATGATAAGACTTGGAAGTGAAAATGACTTGGATCCATGGACTGCAGAATGGATGTTGTGTACAACATCAGTCTCATTCTACATCTCCATCAGAGCTCCTGAATGATAGGTGCATTTTCAATGAACAGTAATACTTTGAAAGGAATCTTTTTTTCTGAACAGTAGGTCTCAACAGTGGGCTTAAAATATTCAGTAAATCATTTTGTAAATAGATGTCCTGTCATCCAGGTTTGTTGTTCCATTTATAGAGCACAGGCAGAGGAGATTTAGTGAAACTCTTAAGGGCCCTAAGATTTTTGGAATGGTAAATGAGCATTGGCATCTCGCTTAAAATCACCAGCTGCATTAGCCTCTTGAAAGGCATTGGCCTTTCAAAACAGCCTGTGTTTTGAAACTCCAAAGCTATACATTAACTTCTTCTCTCTAGCTATTAAAGTCCTAGATGATATCTTCTTCCAATAGGTGGCTGTTTCATCTACATTGAAAATCTATTGTTTAGTGTTGCTACTTTCAGGAATTATTATGGTTAGATCTTCTGGATAATGTGCTGCAGCCTGTACCTCAGCACTTGCTGCTTCACCTGGCACTTTTATCTTATGGAAACAGCTTCTTTCCTTAAGCTTCCTATACCAACCTCTGCTAGCTTCAGACTTTTCTTCTGCAGCCTCCTCACCTCTCTCAGCCTTCAAAGAATTGGAAGAGATTCTTGCTCTGGATTAGGCATTGTTGGGGCAGGGAATATTGGGGCTGGTTTGATCTTCTGTCCAGACCATAAAACTTTCTCCATATCAGCAACAAGACCGTCTTTTTTTTCTTATTATTTGTGTGTTCACTGGAATAGCAGTCTTAATTTCCTTGAAGAACTTTTCCTGTGCATTCACAGCTTGGCTGTTTGGCACCAGAGGCCTAGATTTAGGCCTATCTTGGATTTTGACATGACTTCCTCACTAAGCTAAATCATTTCTAGCTTTTGATTTAAAGTGTGAGTTATGCAACTCTTTCTTTCACTTGAACACTTAGAGGCTGCTGTAAAGTTAGTAATTGGTCTATTTTCAATATTATTCTTTCTCAGCAAATAGACAAGGCTGAGGAGAGGGAGGTTGATGGGGGAATGCCTGGTTGATAGACAATTTAGAACACAAACGACATTTACCAATGAAGTTCACCATCTTGCATGAGTGCAGTTCATGGTGCCCCCAAACAATTACAATAGTAACATCAAAGATCACTGATCACAGATCAATCACCAAAACAAATATAATAATAATGAAAAAGTTTGAATTACGGTGATAATTGCCGTAATTGACACAGAGACATGACATGAGTAAATGATGTTGGAAAAATGGCACTGATAGTGTTGCTTAATGCAAACCTTCAATTTGTAAAAAATGCAGTATCTGCGAAGTGCAATAAAATGAGGTATATCTGTAATAACTAAAGGGAGAGATATAAAACTTGTTTGGAGAACATTTAGAATGGGCACATAGTGAATGCTAAGTAACTTTTGCCATTATCCTTATTTTCATATGTTGTAAGATAAATTTCATTTAATTTAATTTAGGCCAAGAATCAAGTTTTAGACTCTACCCTTAATTTTCTCATTAATATTTGGTAAGTCACTTGTGCTACTTCTAAATAATGCAAGAAATTAACAGAAATGAAACTAATTCTTTTCTATGGTGTTTATTAAATGAAACTCACCCAGTTTTTATACTAAATCCTACAGTCTAAGATGAAATCAGTCAAACTGTGGTTAAAACATCATTTGTTAGGAGTAGTCAATCATTTAGAGATTTTACCCGTGAAACATCTATGTTAACTGATTTTGAACAGTTACCATCATTATCAAGATAATATACTTTTCATTTGACCCAATTTTCCCATTTTTCCAAAGTAATCACTGATCTTTCCCTTCCTTTGGACCCTTTAGGAAGTTAATTAAGTTGACTGAAAAGAAAATCTATATTTTTTTTTTATTATAGGAGAAAAGTACCACCCAAATGTAAAATTCTATTTAAAAGTATTGTTTTAAGTGAAAGTATCTATAACCCATGAGTAGAAAATAGCTTTGCCATTGAAGAAGACCACTAAAAAAAGATTCTATACGTGTTGCTTGGGTGGCTGAGTTGGTTAAGTGTCTGACTCGATTTTGGCTCAGGTCATGATTTAGTGGTTCATGGGACTGACCCCGTCGGGCTCAATTCTGACAGCACAGAGCCTGCTTAGGATTTCTCTCTTTCTCTACCCTTCCTCTGCTTGCATGTACGCTCTCTTTCTCTCAATATAATACATAAATAAACTAAAAAAAAGATTCTATATGCTTCAAGATAGGATACTGAAAGATTTTTTAACCAACAAAAAAGTAGAAACATTGCATTTATGCTGCATTTAGAATTTGGCGACAGCCCATAAATGGTCACAATCCTAAAATATTGGGACAGGGAGTGAAGGAGAAACTAGGCAGTAGAGGACAATGGCTCTTAAATGGAAATCATTGCTGGTTTTGTCCCTTAACTGGAATCTTATACAATCATAAATGAAATTCCATTTGATCGTTTCTCTGTACTTTTCTCAATAACTTTTAGTTTTTCTGTAAGGATAACTCGACCACTTCAGGAAATACATTATAATCTTTTTCTTTTGTGTCTTAAATTTCTCTCTCTAGCTCCTTAGATTTTCAACCAAATACTATGATTCTAAAAGCTTATCTTTGAGGACTCTGCTAAAAAGCATAGAATAATTTCAAACACTGCTTTTCTTTTCTTTTCTTTTCTTTTGTTTTCTTTTCTTTTTTAATGTTTTTCTTTATTTTTTGAGAGAGAGAGAAACAGAGTGCGAATAGGGCGGGGCAGAAAAAGAGGGAGACACAGAATCGGAAGCAGGCTCCAGGCTCTGAGCTGTCAGCACAGAGGCCCATTCAGGGCTCAAACCCATGAACGGCAAGACCATGACCTGAGTGGAAGTTGGACGCTTAACTGACTGAGCCACCCAGGCACCCCTAAAACACTGCTTTTCTTGAGAGTATATTTTATAAGTTCAAATATGTATGTCATGGACTGAATGTTTTTGTCCCACTTCCCAATTCATATTCTAAAGTCTTAACCTCCAGTGTGATAGTGTTTAGATGTGAGCCTTTGGGAAGTAAATCAGAGTTAGATGATGTCTTTGAGGATGGGGCCCTCATAATGGGATCGGTGCCCTTATAAGAAGAGATGCTAGAGAACCAGCCTCTCTCCCTCTTTCTCTGTTTTTCTTTTTGGGCATCACAAAGAAAAGGTTGTGTGAGCACACTGAAAGACGGTAGCTGCTTTTAAGCCAAAAGAGGAGACCTCAAAATGAAACCTATCTTGCCAACACTTTGATTCTGGACTTCCCAGCCTCCAGAACTGTGATACATAAATTTATGTTGTTTAAGCCACCTAGTCTGTGATATTTTATTATGGTAGCTTGAGAAGACTAAGACAATATATTATTATATTTGCAAATCAGTATAAAACATTTTTCTAAGAACTTGATGCTATCATGTTATTAATCATCACACAAATGAACATAAACAGCAGTAAATAAATGTCTTTTTGATTATTACTATTAAAGCCTATTATAATTTATTGAAGGCTATCTAACACTAAGTCTCACAACAACCTCTGAGATGAATTATTATTTCCATTTCTCAGATGAAACAATTGCAGTTCTGAGATGTGAAGTGACATGTCCAAGGTCAATTAGGTTAATCAGTGGAGAAGCCAGGATTGGAATCTGTCTAGTTCCAAGGCTTGCAAACATGCCCCTCTGCCATACTGCTTAGGTACAATGAAGGAGATTAAATATTCTCAAGACATGATCTCAGACCTTAAGGAGCCTATATTCCAGTTGGTAGGACGTGGCAAAATAATGGAAAAGTTTAAATCATGATACAAAAGATAAACAAAGAACTTATATAACAAATGAAAAAATATCACAAGTTAAGAGTGTTCTCTACCTTATATATATAGTTCCCAAAACTTATCTGTCCATGAAACTTATCTTTGTGTCATACCTATTAAAATTCCCAATAATAACTGTTTTGAGAAATATAATTCAGAAAATGCTGGTCTACTTTGTAGGTGTACTAGAGCTTTTGATTTAGAAGAGGAAGCTGTAGCAGTCTGGGTGGGCAGAAGAAATAAGAATTACGTTGTAAAAACAGTAAATGTATTTCTTGAATCCAAAACCCGGAAATGCAAATTAAATAAGTCAGTAATTTTTTACTTTATCAAACTATTTTTTGAAAACATTTATTGAATATGTGCACTTTCTATTTATTAATACATTTAATCCTCACAACATTCTTATGAGGTAGGCATTATTATTATGATTTCTATTTATAAGGAGGAATCTAAGGCTTTGTTGCCCAATAACAAATCAAAGAGCCTGGTTTTGAACCCAGAAGTTCTGGCTCCAGAACCAAAGCTATCAACACTATGGTAAACTTCCTCTCCAAGGCAGCTTCATTTTAAACTGGCACTTCAGGTAATTCTGATGCAGGCACAACAGATTCAGGTTTGAGAAGATAGTTAGCTGATAACTGTAAGCTGAATCTAGATAGTTGTTCTCAAACTTGAGCATATCATAATCCCCTAAAGGTCTTGTTTACACAGAGATTGAGGGCGCAACGCCCAAATTTTCTCATTCAGTAGACCTGGGTTTGTCTCAGAATGTGCATTTCTAACAAATTCCCAGTTGAAGCTGATGCTGCTAATCAGACAACCACATGTTGAAAACCACCAGTTTAGACCATGTAAAAACTTGAATATTTATGTAAATGGATTTCAGTTTCATCCAGTGAAGTGTGCGTGTGTGTGTGTGTTTTGTCTTTAATTAAAAAAAATTTTTTTAACAGTTATTTATTTTTGAGACAGAGAGAGAGCAAGAGTGGGGGAGGGGCAAAGAGAGAGAGACACAGAATCTGAAACAGGCTCCAGGCTCTAAGCTGTCAGCACAGAGCCCGATGTGGGGAACAAATTCACAGACCGTGAGATCATGACCTGAGCTGAAGTCAGATGCTCAACCGACTGAGCTACCCAGGTGCCCCTGTCTTTAATTTTTGACTAGAATAACATTACATAATGGAAAAGTCAAGAACTACAGAGTATTTGATAAAATCAAGTCTTCTTATTTTTCTCTATTCACCAGCTCCCGCATTCTCCTCCCCAAACTGGTGTACATTTCTAGTTTCTTATGTATCCGTCTATGAAACAGGAAAACAGAAGGAAGAATGTTTTAGCGTTCAGGTACCTAGAATAAAGCTCACTTATTTTCTTGTGATAACAGTATAGTACATAGACTACTGGAATTTACTATCTGGGGTATTGATATCATATAAGCTAAACATCGGGATCAGAGAACTAGAGAATTTTAGATGCAGGTAGAAATTATAAGTGAGGAAACTGAGCCACAGAAAGGTTAAATAACTTGTCCAAGTTCACACAGTAAGTGGCATAGCCAATATTCATATCCATGATGTTTGACTCCACAGGCAGTGCTCCTTGCACTATCCGTTAGGAATCTGAGGCCCATCAAGAAGAAAGGTCTTACTCAGCTTTGCTAAATTACATAGATTGTCTGGTTTCCAGTCCAGAAATATTTCTGTTTGACCATACACTGTGAGGGAATGACATTTAAAAATTTCCATTCACATTTTTGAGTTTTTATTGCTTTTTTTTAATTGTTAAAAAAGTTTATTGATTTTGAGAGAGAGAGAGAGAGAGAGAGAGAGAGCACACACAAATGGGGGAAGGGCAGAGAGAGAAGGAGACACAGAATCGGAAGCAGGCTCCAGGCTCTGAGCTGTCAGCACAGAGTCTGACACGGAGCTCAAATCCACAAACTGTGAGATCATGACCTGAGCCAAAGTTGGAAGCTCAGCCAACTGAGCCACCCAGGAACCCCAACTTTTTATGACTTTTGACCAAGACAATGGAGCTAAGAAAGAGAGGGCTTAGTATGCAGTTTTTCTTACTATGGAAAATCCTTTGCCTCTACAGCAGTGTGACCCATTAAATTACCAAATACTATGAAATGTAGGATACAATTATCATATATAGTATTAAGAGGCATCATAGGTCAATCGACAGCTTAGCTATGAAATCTATTGACTTCTCTCAGCCTCAGTCTCTAACTGTTGATGGGAAGATAATAATATACACAGAATGGTGTTAATGGGGACTTTAAATAAGAATCGGGGTAAAGCACAAAACATGGTATCTGGTGCCATGTGAGTAAAAAAAAAGTTATTTATTATTTTCATTGTATATTTGACTCTTCAAGTGGCTGGAACTCCTAGGTACAATTTAATGTTGGACAACAAAAATAATCACTTTTACAAGTCATTTCACACAAAAGTCATGGAATCTTTTTCAACTGTGAAAAATGTTGAAAAATTAATTCTTCCAGCACTTTTTACTAGTTGGACTATTAAAAATGACCAAAGAGGAGCACTTAGGTGGCTCAGTTGGCTGAGTGTCCAACCCTCAATTTCAGTTCAGGTCGTGATCCCAGGGTCGTGGGACTGAGCCCCATGTCAGGTCCACCCGCACTGAGCATGGAGCCTGCTTGAGATTCCCACTCTCTCTTCGTGTGCCCTTTCCCCCACTAGCATGCTTTCTCTCTCTCTAAAATAAAAATAAAAATGAACAAAGATAAGTCTAACATATTGAAACATTCTATGTGTAGAATGAGATTAACACTACAGCTGGTCATAACATTTCCAGGATTTTGGAGAGTTTAGGTAGAATGTTTAATAATAAAATGCCGACTATTCTTTTCACAAAACACTTTTTGCATGTGATCTGGGATGCCATTAAATAACATCATAATCAAATTTCACCTCTAGCCTTTGCACTGAACCTCTGATGTATCAATTCTGAATTCCCTAAGAAAAATAAAACTATTATTATTATTGCTATTGTTATTATTTTTACTTCATACAGATTGCTTATTAAAGTATATTATAAAATTTTAGATATATATTTTTTGCCATACATGCAAATTCAAATTATATATATGCAAGTGCTATGTTGAAGTGAGAATATAAGTTAGAAAATGGTCTTGTAATTTTACTATAAAAACCATGATGTGATATAAAACAGATACCTTCAAACTTGTTGGTCTTTATAGTCTTAAAAATTATTGATAACCCTAAAAACTTGCGTTTATATTTTTTATATCTATTGGTATCTACTATATAATAAATTAAAACAAGAATTTTAAAAATAATTATTATGTAAAATAATAATAAACCTATAACATGTTAAGATAAATAACATTTTTATTCAAAGTAATGATATTTTTCTAAACAAAAACATTTAGTGAAAAAGGTAACATTGTTTTTATTTTTGCAAATCTCTTCAATGTTGGGTTTAATAGATGATATTAGATTCTCCTATCTGCTTATGTATTCAATTTGTTGTGATATATTGTTTTGACTGAATTGTGCATAAAAATATCCAGCCTCACACACATGCGTAGTTGGAAAAGGGAGAAGTATTTCAATAGTCTTTTTGGATAATTGTGATTCTTCTTTGATACTACACCAAAACTCTCAAAGTGGCTGTTTTTTAGGGGATAACTGCAATGTAGAATCTGAAACTATATCAATGAACTTTTCTTATTCTTCATACCAATACATTAAAATCAACTGGCCTATTCTGCATTTTGAATGGGTCTTTTACTCATGCCTGATCTTGTAACTCATGTGTTGGTTATTTGGAAAGCGTTGCTTCACTGAGTTGTACAGGTTTTCCAGATGTTGACACATTTCATAATACACTATCAACAAATTATGTTAATTTATATCATACTAGTCTTATCAGAAAAGCCTATAAGTATTGGGAAGCTGTCAAGCTCACAGTGGCAGATAGGAATTTTCCAAAATTCCAATTTTTGCTTGACAGCTCAAATTTTATTGTCAGTCACAAATTCTGTCAGTTGTTTTCCTTGAAGCGATGAGCTCACTTTGTTCATTTTTGACAAAATGTCTGGCAAAAACCCAAGTTTAAATAACCAGTTTGTCAGTCATTCTCCTTTTTGTTGAAGACTATGTCTTAGGTTCACAGCAAAAGTGAATAGAAGGTATAGAGATTTCCCACACACTTCCCAGTGGCTTCTTTTTGTTTGTTTGTTTTTTCACCTTTTTTTTTTTCAGTCCATGTCTCTAATACTTTCCTTTTATTTTCCCTGAAACAATAATCAAATTAAGATAATGACACTTAAAATAACTAAAAAAAAATGAGCTTCTATGATAAAATTCTTAACCTTTATCCCTCTAAACCAGTAATCAACTTCTGAGTTAAATAGGCCCATTTATCTTTGATGAATATTTTTTCATACCTTCAAAGGCAAATAATTATTAATTTTTAAAAATTAAAACGCTTAAAAGAAGACTAAGTATGGAAATAACCTAGCATCCAAATTCACAGCTAATCTAGCATCCGAATTCACACCAAATTCACACCAAAAGTTGCATACTAAAAAAAGCAACTTTTCTTTGTGTATTTTTAGATTATCCACCCTTTTTAATTTGTCTTCACAGAGTTAGGGTAATTAATTTATATATTTATATAAAATTATGTGAACATGAGTGGTAAAATATCAAGCATGATCTTTGTAGGCGTAAATGGAGTTGAATTCAGTTTCTCCTGAGTATTGACCTAAAGAAGAAAATTAGTGCCTAAGAATATAATTATATAGGAAGAGTTGTTTTGTTTTTTTTTTTCAAGCATCAGGCTGATAAAGATGATTACTTTTGTGTACCCCAAAGGAAAGTTAATTTCTCTCTATATTGGAGACAATGTGAATAAATGCAGAGAGAAATATATTGCATGGTATTAACATTAAAATATTAAAAATAGATGAGATTTTTAAAAATAGCTGAAATTTTTACTACTTTCTAAAGTTTGGATATTGGTATTTGAATTTAGTCAAATTGTTCTACTCTTGGATTTTCCGTATCCATTTTCCATATCAGCGGTTACTTGCCAACTTGGTGTGAGGAGGGGAGAGAGAGAGAAAAGGGGACAAGAAACATTTGGGATTGAAGAATATGTTTATCATCTTGATTGTGGTGATGGTTTCATGGCTTTCGATCTATGTCAAAACCTATCATATTGTAGATTTTAAGTATGTGCAGTTTATTACATGCCAATTACACACATTAAATATTACTTTAAAAAAATTAATGTTTAGTTTTTTGAGAGAGAGAGAGATCAAACAGGGGAGGGGCAGAGAGAGAAGGAGAGACAGGCTGGAGCAGTCTCTAGGCTTTGAGTTGTCAGCACAAAGCCTGATGTAGGGCTTACACTTACAAGCCATGAGCTCATGACCTGAACTGAAGTCAGATGCTTAACTGACTGAGCCACCCACGTGCCCCAAATCTCACTTTAAAAAATGGCCACTCTTCCCTCACTCCCCAAATATACCCAAATCTGTTAAATTATGGATTTCTGTAATTCTTCATACTGACGTGTGAGGCAAGATTCCTATACAATGAACTTACATAATTTTAGAATGAAGAGAGTCTATCAATTCCTCACTTCACACAAGTTATAAACAAAAGCATTTTCAGTGAAACATTGATAACAATACATATTTCTTAAAGAATCGTGAACCAAATGTTAATGGCAACATAAAATTAGGAAGAGATTGCTCTCAAATAAATGGAATATATTTTATCCTTAAAAGGCAATTATGAGGTCATCATCTTGAAGCTTTCAAAAATGCAAGCTAATAGAGAGTATAATGCTAGATGAAATAAGTCAGAAAAAGACAAATACCATATGATTTCACTTGTGTGGAATTTAAGAAGCAAGGAAAAAAAAGCAAGCAAAGGAAAAAAGAGAGAGAGAGAGACAGAGAGACAGAGAAACGAAGAACCAGATGCTTAACTATAGAGAACACACTGATGGTAACCAGAGGGTAGAAGGGTGGGGAGATGGCTAAAATAGGTGATGGGGATTTAAAGAGCGCATTTGTGTGATGATTGCTGGGAGATATATGGAATTGCTGAATCACTATATTGTACACCTGAAACGAATATAGCACTGTATGTCAACTATACCGGAATTGAAATAAAAACTGAATTAAAAAATTCAAGAATAACCACATTAAAATTTGTAATAAAAATTTAAGAGAAATGCAATATAATTTACTACAAACTATAAAAATTCAATTGAACAAGCTCTGCACTTCCATTTGATTATTTAGTATTTCATATTTATTTTTTCTTTCTTTATATTTTCTTTCAAATTTTTATTTAAAATCTAAGTGTTGAATCACTAAATTCTACTCCTGAGGTAGAATATTGTTCTAGATTTTAGTGATTCATCACTTACTTATAACACCCGGTGCTCAACACAAGTGCCTTCCTTAATACCCATCACCCATTAGTATTTAATATTTAATGCTAGCATTGAAATAATAAAATTGGCATATGCCATTTAAAAAATGCATGTTAAACAGGTGTCTATCTCTTTGGCTTCTAAAAATACATTGAACTTCCATAAATATCAATTGGTAATATAACTTTATTATATTATTATAAGTAACCTTTACAGTACTATTATATGGCACTATTGCTATAAAACAATTACTAACATAATATATAAATCATTTATAGTGTAATGGTAGTATAGACTACAGAGTTTATACAAATCGATTTGATTTTGTAAGACATATCCAAGTGAATTTAGAGCTTCTACTCAGTCAAAAACATCAAGCTAATAGTATCTGGGAAATTATAGGCAATAACATAATTGAAGATCTAGGTAATCCCTTTGCTTAAGAAAAAGTCATAGTTATTTCTTGTGATATTATATAGTTAAATGTCAATGCAATGTTCAGATATAAAAGTAAATTAAGATAGAAAATGTTTTGAAGTAAAAAATCTAACATATCGTTTTGTTTCTGGCTTAGAGGGGCTGACTGGTATGAAAATTTGGCACTTACTTTCCGATTGTATTGGGTAGTATTGTAAGTTGATTGTCATCTACTTTGAGAGTAGTTAGTTTTTTCAAAAGACCTAAAACAGAGAAGAAGTTTTATTAATACATAAGAACAGATCTCTAACAGAAAATACAATATGAAAGAAAAGGAATCACTTGTGAGGAATATTTGTCATGCCAATAGGCTGCACTCTGTTCATATAAACCTACAAATAAACCTACAAATTTGCATGTGCTCTAGTTTTGACTGTTCAGTTGCAAAAACTTTACCTACATCAGTGGGAGTTCAAGTACATCAAAGCAGACAAATAAACAAAATGTAGGGCTCCATAGAAACTTAAGTTGACAGCAATACTACCACATTTCCCTTATCTATTTTGCTGCAAATGGACCAGATGAAAAATTTTAAGCCAGCTGTGACTTAATGTATAATTAATTCGTAAGCACTAAAAAATAACATTTTTTATTTGTGATACAAATTAAAAACAAATCTGAATTAAGCCTAATGATCAACAAATGGGCACTGAGGTATTGTGATGCAGTGATTATAATTATGGACTTGGAAAATTACAACATATGACCTCATACTCTTTTTGTTACCATAAATCCTTGAACTTGGATCAGCAGAAAGTACACAAACTTGCAATTTTAATATACCGAGTAGAAGTGGCCAAGAATTGAAGTTTCAACTATTTATATTTCACTGTCAGATTTATGCCTTCCATACCCTTACTGCCTACTCTATTCCCAGGGTTCTAAGGAGTAATAGCCACAGAGTAATTGAAGTACAGCTTCCTTTACCCAGCCATAATTTAATCTTTGGTATCAATATGGCTTAAATAGCCAAAGTCCAAGGGCAAAGCATGGTTATTTTTTGTTTTACATTGGAAATATGCATATAAGCTGTAGGCTACTTGTTTTGCAGAAAACTAGTTTTGATGGATATGGTAGGTTCCATGGTAAAATGTGTTTGGGAATTACTAAATTAAACAACATTAAACATATTTCTTAAATGAAGTTTTCCTAGGAGCTTTTAATATATTAATGTAGCAATGTGACTCTCCAAAGTTATTGCAGAATTCGTGTAAGTGTGCAGGGTCTTGTTCAGCTAGTGTTTGATGAATGTGCTTTGAAAAGCATCGCTGTAGATCATGCCCATCCACCTCAAATATTCTGAGGATTCCTTAAAAGCATAAAGTCAGAATATATTTGAAATAAAAACCAATCATTGCACTTAAAATTGCAGTACCTTCAGTTACATATTCTGTAGAAGCACTCAGAATCTCTAGTGAAGAGAAAGGGTCTCACTGTCAAACTGCTGTGAGAAAATATCTACAAAATATCAAAACTTAATACATCAGCTTGTGCCCCCAGGATACACTGCTGAAGATAGCAGCACCTGGGGAAGACGACAATTCTCACTGGGGTAATTTGTCTCTGAAGTTTGGTCACCCACTGCCATATTTATCTATGTTTAAAGGGTGAGTGAATCACTTCTCTAGTGTGTATGTAAAAAATGTCAACCTTGGAAATATGAAAGAACTCCTAAGCTTGTTCATCAACTGTGAAAAGCAAACAGGGGACGATGAATTACAGCTAAAGTTTTTATGACTTGGTAGCCCTAATCAAACGACTGCACCTGCCCACCAACGGAGCTAGAAGGTGGTTGACAGTCTCCACATCACTTGACTGGGTCATAAGAAGTTTTGAGCTAGGTCACAAATGGCTGTGCAAACACCATGAAGCCAGGTTGCAAGGTATCCTTTAAGAGAATGACAGTACTTAAGTCTAAAAGTAGTGGTGAAAAAATCTTGAAGCATGTTAGGGACTAAAACCAAAAGGTCGATGCAACAAAGTTTTTCGAAGAATGGAGTAGAGGCTCTGACAGCTGATAGAAGCTTCTGCAGCTTTAAAGGTGGAAGCAAGTTAGGTCTCTTTGCTTAGTTCCATGTCTGTGGATTTAAAGGAATCACACTCATTTGTGATGTGGCAACTTTGTCACTCACATATTCTAAGAGGATGCTCTTTGGACAGATTCTGGAGCTTCTATAGGAATATGGTTGTCTGTAGAGCAGAAATAGAGCATCAACCTTACCTTCATTGCTCATGACTTCCTCAGGCAGATAATTCCTTTACTGCATTTCTATATCATATCTTCTTGGGCTTTCTTCTTCTACTCTACAGGAATCAAAGGCATTCTATCTTGTTCCTTCCCTCTATTTGGGTTTTTCCCTAATTCCCCACCTCTTTATCCTACACTCCCAACTAAGAAGTATTGAAGAGAAAGAAAGAGGAGGCCTTTTACTATGGTTTTCGCTACTTATATATAAATATATAATAAGCAGCAATGTTTTAAACATTAATATGATTTGTTATCAAAATAGCTAATATTTACACGACAGTTACAGATATGTAATAAAACTTTGAAAAACCAAATAGCTGTGTGCTCATCAAATCTGAGATTATAATAATTATCATATTATTATAGTAGCTAATACAAGCACTTACTATGTGCCAGTTACTATCCTAAGCAATTCTATATATATGAATTCACTTATTGCTGAAAATAATCCCATGATGCAGGTACTACTACTGCCCCACTTAATAGATGAAGAAACTGAGCGCAGAGAGATTAAGTAGCTGGTCTAAGGTCACAAAGCTAGTAAGATAGAAAAGCCAGAATTTGAACTCAGGTAACTTGACTATGAAGTCTGTGTCCTTAACCATTAAGTAAAAAAGATAAATTATTTTGGAAAGTAAAAAAAAAAAATTAATTAAAGCTCTCTCTAGAAGAGCAAAAGAGCCCCCTTCATTTTCCCTGGAACCAGACAAGGAAAGGGATTCAGCATGCAGGGGTTGTTGAGTAAATCACTCCATTGAAATACCTCACGGCTGTAGAACTAAAATAGATGTGAAGGAAGTAAAGATTTTAATTTTAGTTGCTATTTTCCTTTATTGGTACTATGGAATTTCTTATCTTTTGTTGTTTTAAATGTTGGTAGCCCAATAATGTCAAAATAAAGAAGACAAGATGTAATTTCCCATCAGAATCAATCCCAATCAGAATCTATGAATTCTTTTAGGGCCTGAGGACACAGCTCTCAGTCTCCTATCTCAGATACTTCTCTTGATCAAGAAGGGGATTTTTGGAGGGAAGTCAGCTATTGTACGTGTATAATCAGGGACTCTGGCAACTCTGCAGATGCATAAATGTAATCTTCCCTTAAAGGTCAATAGAGTTTAAAGATCTTGTCTGAGGCGTAAGCTACTATCACAAAGTTACTTTCCTAATTTGAGAACCATTCAGATTCTTAATTAAGGTATTAAAATACATAGTATCACCTGTCTATCCTAGTTGGCTTTATGTCAGCCAAGTATCCAATCTGATGTTTTCTATCACCTATCCATGCTGTCTTCCCCAGACCAGAAAGCTACTTTCCTGGTCTTCTTTCTTAAAGGAAGATATGTTAAACAAATAATTATGTCATCTTTTGTTTTACTATGTGCCATTTTTATTTCCAGAATTTCTAATTTTTTTTTAAAAAACCACCTATTCTTAGTAAGAGTTCTTATTTTTGTTTTATTAGTTATTATTTTTATGAATGTTATTCAAACTTTTGTGTATTTGACAATCTACACATACTTAAAAATCATTTTTTACATTTCTTGGTGACTTCGGTTTCTCCTGGGTAAATTTTTCTATTTGTTTGAGTTTTTGGTTGTGGTTATAACATTAGTTTTCCTTTAAAATTTTCATTTGCATGCTCATTTGTGAAAGTGAATGTTTTCTCTTTACCGATGCTCACCCCTCCCTGCCTGATAGTTTTGTAGTTACCTCCCCTGACTCCCAAGTTTCTGGAGTGGGAGTATAAGGCATGTATTTTGACTAGGTGGTTATCTTGACTAGATGATCATCGCTGTCATCTTAATTAAAGGATGCTCTTTTTAACCATTACACTTCCTCACTTTCTACAACATAAAAGAGTATTTTCTAAACTTATCTAATTATAAGTTTCATCTAGGATGTTTAATAAAAACAAATTAGAGGGCCTACCACAAACTTACTGAATCAGAATTTTCAGAGAAACAGCCTGGAAATGTGTAAGTGCCTAATAAAACTGTCAGATAAGTCTTACAATGGAATGAGTTGGAAAAATACTGTTATAATACAGTATGTGATTATATAAATCAAAAAGTTATTAAATCTAGACAGAAAGAAATTCTAGCCTGTTTTTCAAAACTAGTATCCTCTATTAGCCTGAAGGAATATGAAAATGGAAGCAAATAGTGAAGAAAAATTTGGAAAACTGCTTTATCTTCTAGCTTCCTTCTAATTAGAGTACCTAGGTGTAACTTAATTTTCAGAAGCTTTAATAAATTCAAGAATATATGACACATTGTATTCAAAGAGTGTTTAAAAACTAACACCCAAAGTTAGGTAATTTGCTGATTATCCTCCTAAGTCCTCTCATAAATAATAGTGAGATATGTACACAAAACAGTTTACTTATTATTAAATTAGATTCTTTAGTTACCTTACTCATATAAAAATTTGTAACAAAAATGGATGGATTGGGTGCTTGATAAATACTAACAGACATTCTCTGCTGTCATGAATCTTAACAGCATATAAAAGAAAATGCATCTTTTTTTAAATAATAGAACTACAAAGAGATTTTATATTTATTATATATTTATGTTATTTTCAGATTATAGCAGTGTTATAACAGTATTGAAAATAGGATATAGCAACACTCTGTGGATAGAAGCTATTGTGATTTTATGGTGATAAAAGATGATATACATGGTTATCAAATTACTCTAAATCTAAGAAATCTACTTTTTACAGTAACATTTTACAACTTAAAAGATTTGAATTGAAAAATATATCAGTTTGGTAGGATCATGTATTTTAATAGTAGAGCCTTCTTGAGTTTGACAATTATTTACCATTTCATTTTAAGATATTGGTAAAATACTATGATACCAGTAATAATGAACTTGAATAATGAAGTTTGTAATTCATTATTATCAGTCAGGCTAACAGTATATTCCCTATATCTACTGATAAACTAAGACTACGCCAAAAAAGAAAATTTCATATATTTCACATAAACATTCATGACACAATAGAATATTCTTACCTATAGAGTCGGGCAACTGTTGCAACATATTGGATGACAGTAAGAGGTCCTCAAGGGCTTCACATCCAGAAATTTCCATGTCAACTGTTTCTATTCTGTTTTTTGACATATCCAGGTATACCAACATCTTTAACTTCCCTATAGACTTGATAACATTGCATAAACTCAGGATTAGTTGAGAAACTTTCACAAGACATTTGAAAGTTGTAAAAACCACAATACTGTAAAACTAATTTTAAAAGCAACTACAACAATAATATGTGTTGGTAAGAATGTCAAGAAATTATAATCCTTGTACATTGCTAGCAGGAATTTAAAATTGTGCAGCCACTTTGAAAAACAGTTTGGCCATACCTCAAAATGTTATACATAGAGTTTCCATATCACCCAGCAGTCCCTAGGTGTATACTCCAGGATGCAATATATGTCCACACAAAACACAAACTTTAAAGCAGTATTATTCACAAGAGCCAAAAAATGGAAACAACCTAAATGCCTATCAGTTGATGAATGGATAAACAGCATGTGTTATATCCATATGTTGTACTATTATTTTGCAATACATGCAAATATATATTACAAAATGGATGAACCTTGAAAATATATGCAGTGAAAAATGCCAGTAATAAAAAACAAACAGCTGTTGCATGATTCTATTTGTATGAAATGTCCAGAATAGGCAAATCTATAGAGATGGAGAGTAGATTAGGGTTTCTAGAGGTTGGGGGTAAGGGGACATGGGAATGACTGCTAATGGCTTCAGGGATTTTTTTTGGAGATAGTGCAAATGTTGTAAAATTAGATTGTGGTGATGGCTACTCAACCTGTGAGTATTCTAAAAGCCACGGAATTGTATATTATAAATGGGTGAATTTTATGGTATGTGAATTATATCTCAGTACAACAGTTAAAACAAAACACAACAATCTCAAAGTTGCCACTGAATTAAATAAATTAATTAATAATAAAAAAATAAATGACAATTGTCACCCAAACAGCATATGTTGACATATTGATTCTTACACTTTCAAATGCATAAGAAAGGGTTTAAATCCTACCAGATTCAATATTCTGTTATTCAACAGTTCTTTTTGAGAGTCTACTATGTAACAGGGCTTGTGTTATACATGGGAGACCAATCATGAATAAGTCAACTAAGTATGAGGAGAGACTTGTCATGATACAGACAAAATCTGTACCCTTATGGAGCTCACAGTAGTGGAGGAAACTGTCAAACAAATAATTACAATACCCTATAATATATGCAATTAAAAAAACATGTAGAGAATGTCATAGAAGCACAGGGCTGCAAATTGCCTGGAAGACACAGCCTGTCAAGAAAAGGAGAACATGCACCTAAAAGAGAAAATGACATATACTGTTCATAGTAAAATGTGAAAAATCATGGCATGTTTGAGGAAGAGTGGGACATTTGATTTATAAGATTATAAGAAGACATGTGTTCAAAGGCCTTACATATTATACGAAGAGATGTAAATTCTACCTTTTAAGGAAGGAAAGCTATTCAAGAGGTTTTTGTTTGTTGGTTTTGTTTTGTTGAAAGAGAGAGCATGCATGTGTGCCCCAGCGTGCCTGTGAGCACAGTGGGAGTAGGGGAGGAGCACAGATAGAGGGGAGAGAAAGAATCCCAAGCAGAATCTGTTCTGTCAGCACAGAGCCCAACGAGTGGCTCAACACCAGGAACCACGAGATCGTGACCTGAGTCGAAATCAAAAGTTGGACCCTTAACCGAGTGAGGCATCCAGGTGTCTGTATTCAAGGTTTTTAAGACAAAGAATGACACGATCAGATTTGTGCTTTAAAAATCCAGCTTCAGGGAACTACAAAGGAGAGATTCTTTGATGAGAGTTGCAAAGACCCATCACAAGGATCTGGAAACAGTTTTTATTTTAAGTTTGTTTATTTATTTTGAGACAGAGAGAGATAGTGTGCAAGCAGGGGAGGGCAGAGAGGGAGAGAGAATCCCAAGCAGAGTCTTCATTGACAGCCTGATGCCAGGCTTGAACTCACAAACCATGAGATCATAACCTGAGCCAAAGTCGGACACTTAACTGAGCCACTCAAGTGCCCCTAGAAACAATTTAGCTGAGGAGATAAGGGCCTGAATTAAGGCAACGGAAGTGAGGAAGAAGAAGGGATGGGCTCAAAAAAAAATCAGAAGTGGAATAATTAAACTAGTAACTAGTTGCTGAGGACAGGGAAGGAACAAAGTCATACTGTGAACAGGAGTAACAGGGACCGCTTAGCTGGGACATGGAGCACAGGAGTCAGGACAAGATAAAAGTCCTCACTTTCAGTTTCTTTCAGGGCATATTTTGCAAATAAATACCCTACACATAACTGTGTTCAGTGGATCATCTGTCTGTTTAATCCACCCGTATCCATTTTAATATATTGTCTCTACTTATTTGACAGAATATAAATAAAAAAATAAACTTATTACACACACAAGCACACACTTGGCACTGTGCCAAGTACTTTGGCTATATTATTTGATTTAATACTTCATATCTTTGCTTCTCACAATGTGTTTTGCAGACCAGCAGCATTGGTACCACCTGGAAGCCTGTCAGGAACATACAGTCTTAGATCTCAGACGCACTCTGGACCTACTGAATCAGAATCTGCACTTCAACGCACAATGAAATTTAGTAATTAATGTCACACAATGGGAAGCAGAGACAAGGAGAAGTTTATGAGAGAGTGCTCTTAGGATCAATACCAGTGGGAAGACAGAGAGGAGAAAGGAGGCACGGCTAGGCAGATGAAGCAGCTGAGCTGGAATGAAATCTTGAGGAACTCCTTGGGTGGCCCTTTAAGAGTCACTGAGTTGGATTGCCTGGCAGTAGTAGGGTGAGTCTAAGTAAGGATGAGGAGCCAGGCCTTTATCACTGGTCATTGGGTGCAGGTCTCCCAGACTAGAGATGTGACCCTGGGTAAGGAGGTTCTTTTCAGCTGGAGCAAATCCTGAAGAAGGTGGAAAGCTGCAAACAGTATTCCCAAAAGCTTCAGGAATAGAGAGTAAGTTCTTCATTCCAGGAGGATGATTCATGACAGCAATTATTACAAATAACATTCCAAGGTTACCCCATTAATGAGGGGTGGAGCTAAAATTCAAATCACTTTTCTCAGATTACAGACCACAAAGCCTATTGATTATATCAGCAGTCACTGACCTCTAACTCCCTAAGTAACCCAGCATATATCTCTAGGTCTGTGACCTCACGCCCCATGGAGGCACAGAATGTGCGAAGTCTTGGAATAGATGAATAGTTGCTAGGCTAGGAACTGAGTACTTTGGGTGAGTGAAGCCAGAGGGCTGAATTCTCCCTACACCTGGAAATATGTCACTTGGAAAAATACTGTCACTTTACTTATAGATTCCCACCCTAAGGAGCTATTATGATACCATAACCATTATTCTCTTCTGGTGAGCAAGGAAGGAATGATGTGTGTGTGTGTGGGGGGGCTCTTTTTTGTTCTTTCATCATGAGGAAATTTCTTTACTCTTTGAAGCCCCCTTCATTGTTATTTCCAGCACAACTCAATATTTTGGTGTGAAGTTTCTAAACATTTTTAGAAGCAAAACAATGCTTTGGTGTTTATTTTTGAGTCTTTCTAAACCCTCACTTTCAAACACCTTATAAAAGCAATTGTAGCCTGCGGTGATAAAGACCTTTGAAGTCTAATGTCTCAGAATCCTTGGGGATATTGAATGTTGCTCCAACATCTCTCGATACAGAGGGCTCTATAAGTGAGCAGTAGATAGTAAATGAAAAAAGTAAAAGCCATCACAAAAGAAGATACTGGAGTTTGTTTAAAAATAAATACTGATTCAATGCATTGTTTAGTCACATTTTGGTTGATTGATCTTAGAGTGACAGTGAACAAGATAGCTATGTAGAAGACTAACTTCTGATCATTATCTCCTTTCTTCTCTGATTTATGAAAAATGGAGTAGTAAAATGATAGCTCAGGCTTCCAAAAGTATTTTAAAAGTATGTTACTTTAATGTACAGTGATACATGAACTAATAATAAGATGATCTTGCTTTTTTCCCTGGGTCTTATAACACTAAATATTTAGGATTAATCATTCTGTGAAACTGATAGATGGGCTAGCTTAAGGCTGCATTCAAGATTAGTCTCTCAAAGACACATGTTTCTAGGTCCTTGCATAACAACTATTTGCCAGCACAGACATTCAGAAAGCCATGCCTCTTTATGGCAGGGAGGTGGGGGTATTCCCACAAGGAATAAAATAAAATATAAAAACTCAAGTGTACTAAAGTGAGAAATCTACGTAAAGCAGTATATAAGAAAAATCTATTCTCACAACACTTATCTGTTCACAGACGGTTTCAACACTACTTTTCTATTTAGATAAAAAGCTTACTAAACAATATGAGGTCTGAATTGATTGCTAAGGTTGGATTTTGGAAATGTAATGACTATGAAAAATAAGATGAACCTAATTCTCATTTGTGCCCTTTGTTGATTCTCTAGCAGCAGGATTTTGGAGTTTGAGAATGAACAATAGCCCCTGGTGTTGGTTTGAATTACACTTCCACTATTTACTGGCTCCGTGACCTTGGGCCAGTTTCTTATTCTTTCTGTTTCAGTTTATCATCTGTAACATGGGGATAGTAGGAAACCCTACTTCATAGGCTTATTATGAGGACTCAAGGAGTATCTATTTGTAAAACATCTAGCATTTATCATAAGTTAGGCATTATCTAGGTGTTTTTGAATTAGTAAATATATTGAAGAAGCGGGTATAGACTTTTCTGATTAGACATACATTCCGGTTTCTCAATCTCTGCACAGGGAATTGGTGAGTGTCTTACCTGTGTTGCCCCAGGATTTGTACATACTTTGGCTATGGCACAAATTGGGCTCTACTACATGTAGTGGAATCTAGATCTGTCTCTCCTGTTATGTGTGAGCTCCTCAAACAAATGTACTCAAGGTCATTGAATATATTATCTTTGTAGCTCTAACATTAGCATGGTTTCTGGTTCATAGAGGTGTATTTGTAAACGGTTTTTGAATAAATCAATATATAAAAGATGTGCATGCTTTTTTGTTTTGTGTCTGTGATGATAGTATAAATGTATTCTTTTGATAAGAGAAGAAAGTATTTTTTTCCTTAATCTTTTGCCAGATTTTCTCTTTTATGTGGTCTCATGCTTGTTCAAAAGAGAAACACTTCTTGTTCTTGTTGCTTTTGCAATTATTTTAAGGAATTTTTAATGTCAAGTCAAAAGAAGAATAAAATTGGCTTTGGGAACACACATCAAAATCTCCGTGGCTGAAGAGTTATTATAAATCCAGCTGCCCTGGCTACTCAGCCCAATTGTGGTTGGCGTGTGTGTGTGTGTGTGTGTGTACATGCTTATTTGACTGCTTGTGTTATGAGTGGCAAGAGGCAATGTTTTTACTGGAAGCCACTATTTCACTGAGTGGGAAAGGCTAAATACTCAAACTCAATGAGTTAACTGGTAAACCTACTACTTAGGAGATATTACTGGATTGTCTGTGTGTTAGTAGAAAAAAAAATGGACTCTAGTTGAACTTTCTATTTTTAACACCTGATAATTTGCCATTTACCATTTCGAAAATTCAAATGGGTTCTAATGGAAATCACCCAAACTGAGAGAAAGATTTTTATTTTGTGGAAAAGCTCTAACATAAGCAGAAACTATTATCTAGTTACCTATACGAATAAGTTTGATTTTGCAAAAATAAGACTTGGTATTATATGTAGCATTTTCTTTTTCAGTATATAACAATATAACTTTCTCAGTTTTAAAAATCGGTATGTGGAGAGATAAAAAATATAATCCTAAGAGAACAAGAGAATCTTTCATACATTTCGTATACCTATACTATTTACAAAAGGTATGTGAAATACAAAAAATAAACAAACAAACTAGTGAAAAAACACTTGGCAACCAAACAAATGTTTTATTGTGAAAGGCAAACACTGATATTTATATATTAAGATTATTATTCATTACCATTAATATATAGTACAGATGTTAGACAATGTGGCATAATAAAAACTTACATACCCCAGGTAGCACTTGTAATGCATTATTATCCATCCATAACTCCCTTAAATTTTGTATTTGATCCAGAACTTCAGGCTAGAAGAGAGGTAGGGAGAAAGACAACACAATTAGTCTTTTCTTAGCACAATAGAAGTGTAATTTCTTGAACCTGGAAACTTTATTTGGGAATCTAATGTTAATCCTTTAAGAAGTTCTAAGTTTAACAGACTTTCATCAAAACTGAGAGTCCCTCGTATAGCTAACTTAGAACTCATCTGGAAACAATCAGAACAACGGTAATAAAAATTAAAATCTATAACTCTCTCTTAACACCCTACAATGATCCTTTGTAGCATTTATTACACTCTAATTACTCAATGTGTCTGTCTTCTTCACTAAAATATAAGCTTTTGAAGAGCAGAGCAATGTTTGTTTTTTTCATCTTTATTGTTTTTTTAATTTTTATTTTTGTTTTTTTTAATTTTATATTTTATTTTTTAAAATTTACATCCAAATTAGCATATAGTGCAACAATGATTTCGGGAGTAGATTCCTTAGTGCCCCTTACCCATTTAGCCCATCCCGCCTCCCACAACCCCTCCAGTAACCCTCAGTTTGTTCTCCGTATTTATGAGTCTCTTCTGTTTTGTCCCCCTCCCTGTTTTTATATTATTTTTGTTTCCCTTCCCGTATGTTCATCTGTTTTGTCTCTTAAAGTCCTCATATGAGTGAAGTCATATGATTTTTGTCTTTCTTTGACTGACTAATTTCACTTAGCATAATACCCTTCAGTTCCATCCATGTAGTTGCAAATGGCAAGATTTCATTCTTTGTGATTGTTGAGTAATACTCCATTGTGTGTGTGTGTGTGTGTGTGTGTGTATATATATATATATACCTCATCTTCTTTATCCATTCATCCATCGATGGACATTTGGGCTCTTTCCATACTTTGGCTATTGTTGATTAGTGCTGCTATAAACATGGAGGTGCATGTGTCCCTTCGAAACAGCACACCTGTATCCCATGGATAAATGCCTAGTAGTACAATTTCTGGGTCATAGGGTAGTTCTATTTTTAGTTTTTTGAGGAACCTCCATCTGTTTTCCAGAGTGGCTGCACCAGCTTGCATTCCCATGTTTATTTTTTAATCACTATTCTTCACATCCCCATTGCTTGCCATGGTACTCGACACACAATAGGTTTTTACCATGAGTATGTGTTAGAGCCTTACACACAATTGCCCCCTCCCCCACCGTCCCAGGCATTGCATTACTGAGATATATAATAGTATGAATCAGACCCACTCATTTCTTATCTCTTCATTTACTCAGCAAATTTTGATTGGTTGAACAGTGGGGATGCCTACTATGGTAAGGCACAGTGTACGATCCACAGTTATTCAAACTCAGTTACTGTCTTGAAGTAACTGATGATCTAATTGAACAGACAAATGCATATAAATAGCAGAAACAGAAGGTAGCATATGGGAGAAAAGAATAATGTAGAGAAGTTCAGAGAAAGGAGAGAGAGAATATGATCAAGGTGTAACACATAGTGCATAATGAAATTTCAATTCCCAAATTGAAGCATTCTCTAAATTGTACCTCATGGGCAGCAGACTATATGGAAAGGTTAGAGGTTGCTATTGCTACCATCATCATCTTTTTATTCGTGATGACCTTTTTCTGATTTCTCTCTAGAAATTATCCTATTCAGGCCACCAGCTTCCCTTGAAGTTGATTCCTTCCAGGAGGGAAGTGAGGAAGGACTAAGCTAATTGGTGCATAGTATTCACCTGGCCACAGGGTTGGCTTGGAGGATGGGAACATGATCCATTCAGAGCAGTTGAGAAACAATGTTTCTTTCACTGAGGCTTCAGGGGAAAAGACTTGCTCTTCCCTGCTGGATTAGAAACTGGAAGGGGACAGCCCTGGGAGCTTCAGGTGTGAAGAAAAGGGGAAGGCTGTTTCAGTTAAAAGATGGATCCTGATGAATCATATTAGGCCAAAATTAAGCCACACCTGAAATCAGATGTTTTGTCTCTTTCAACTGAAAAAAAAAATTATCACTGAAACAAAGTACAACCATAGTTCAGTAAACTTTGAGACCTACTTAGGAAAACTAGTGTATTTTATAGAATAATAGTGTGAAAGAATGGAATTGTATACATGTTAAGATGAGAATATTGGTAATCGTGGGTAAGCAGGAGTTATGTACACACATCTTTGACACATTAGAAGGGCTTCAGAAACTGCTAGGACTAGTTTGGAAAGAGCCTCTGATACCTTTAGCTTGCAATTGCAATTAAACATGGTACTATTCCTTGGAGAAATTCCATTTACAACAAAGATCAAAATCTAAAGTTAGAGAGTGGCATTCAGCTGTGGACTCAGAGTCATGTGTGAGTAAGTGTGGGGGATTTTTTTTTGTGTAGGAAAATATTCCTACTTTTACTAACACCAATAGTGAACAGGCAGTGAACTACTCCAACTGTATGATAAGCTGGGCAAGGACGGAAAACATAAATCAAGTCATAGGAAGCACACTCTGATGTGCAGAGACTTTGAAGCAGAGGGCTGGCTAGGAATAGTCAGGCCAGTTGGAAAACATCAGTCATATGGTGCAGATTTTCCTACACCCAGGCACCATGCAGACTTTATGAAAAGAGATAAGAGTTGCATACTGGAAACTTCAATACATCCTTATGTATGTGATAAGACGGAGATTAATTTATAAACTTCAAATGGTGAACATTACTCAAGATAAACTCTATTGTGCAGTGGTAACAAATTAATCCCAAAATCTCAGTGGTTTAACACCACAGGCTTACTTCCCACTCTCACTACATCCAGTGTCATGGGTTGCCACCATCTCAAGACTTCCAGAAGAGCCAAAGCAGAGAAGACAGTGTAGAAAACTAGTCATTGCTCTTAAAGATCTCAGACTAGAAGGGACATATATCACTTCTGATTATACCTAATTATCTAGACTATTTCTATGGCCTCAAGTTTAAGAAAGCCTAAGAAATATAAGAGAAATTCATGAATTATTTGGTGAACACTACTGTCCCTGCTACATGGTGACACCATATATATATATATATATATATATATATATATATATATATATTTATATATATATATATATAAAAGAATGACAAGAATGGATACAAAGTACTTCAATAAGTCAGTTATCCCTTCATTCAGTAAGTACTTATTAAACATCACTTAAGTTCTAGGCATTACACTAGAGTCATAACGCACGGTGTGGTCTCTGTCCTCAAGAAAGTCATGGTCTATATCTGCAGCAAATATGCAAAAAGCAAATACATGGCATTATGGGAAAATGAAGAAAGGGGAACCTATATGCCCTTGTAATGAGGAAGCCACATAACTATTCATGGAGCTCAGATGAGAAAGAGTTGGTCAGTAAAGAGAAGAGAAGAGGAAGCACATTTTAGCCAGAAGCAGAGAGATGAGAAATAGCATGATGTATGAATGGCAACAGGCGCTTTGCTTTACTGGGGTGTTAAGTTTGAAATAGTGTGAGTAGCAGAAAATGAGGCTAACAAAAGAGGGTGGGGTCTGTGAAGGTCTCATGTTTTGTTAGGGAGGTAGAACTTTATTACATGGGTGAAGGAACATCACTAAAAGATTTTTAATAGGAAGTGATTGTGGCAGATAGGTGTTATATATATATATAACTATCCTGTTGGAAAAAGGAAAAGAAAACAAAAACAGGAAATCTTAATAGGGCTAGTTACGAAAGAGATAATGAGGACTAAAGATAAAGAATTTGAATTCAAAAAACACTTAGACAATGAAAACAATAGGATTTGGTGACTTAATATAGGGGTGAGAGTGAGGGTCATACACGTCCCCCAGTTTCCCAGCACCTGGTAGTTGCCACCAATGGAGATGCAGAATATTGGGCTGGAAACATATGAGAGAGACTGAATTTAGTGTTTTTTTTCTCAAAGGTTTTATTTAAGTTAAAGTTAGTTAACATATAGTGTAGTATTGGTTTCAAGAGTAGAATTTAGTGATTCATCACTTACGTACAACACCTAGTGCTTATTATAACAAGTGCCCTGCTTAATGCCCACCACCCATTTAGCCCATCCCCTGACTTATTTTCCCTCCGGTAACCCTCAGTTTGTTCTCTATATTTAAGAGTCTCTTATAGTTTGCCTCCCTCTCTGTTTTTATCTCATTTTATTTTCATTCCATTCCCCTGTGTTCATCTGTTTTGTTTCCTAAATTCCACTGAGTGAAGTCATATGGTATTTGTCTGTCTCTGACTTATTTCACTTAGCATAATACACTCTAGCTCTGTCTACTTCATTGCATATATATACATACACATTACATCTTCTTTATTCATTCATCAGTTTGTGGACATTTGGGTTTTTTCCATACTTTCGTTGTTGTTGATAGTGCTACTATAAACAATGGGGTGCATGTGCCCCCTTCGAGTCAGAATTTTTGTATCCTTTGGAGAAATACCTAGTGGTGCAATTGCTGGGTTGTAGGGTAGGTCCAGTTTTAACTTTTTGAGGAACTGCCATACTATTTTCCAGAGTGGCTGCACCAGTTTGCATTCCTACCAACATTGTAAGAGGGTTCCACTCCTTTTCTGTGCAAACTTGCAAACATCTGTTGTTTCCTGAATTGTTGATTTTAGCCATTCTGACAGGTGTAAGGTGGTATCTCATTGTGGTTTTGATTTGTATTTCCCTGATGATGAGTGATGTTGAGGATTTTTATGTGTCTGTTAGCCATTTGGTATGTTTTCTTCGGAGAAATGTTTGCTTATCTTCTGCCCATTTCTTAACTGGATTAATTCTCTTTAGGGTGTTAAATTTGATAAGTTCTTTGTAAATTTTGGATTCTAGTCCTTTATCCGACATGTCATTTGCAAATATCTTCTCCCATTCCATAGATTGCCTTTTAGTTTTGTTGATTGTTTCCTTCACTGTGCAGAAGGTTTTTAACTTGATGATGTCTCAATAGTTCATTTTTGCTTTTGTTTCCCTTGCCTTCAGAGACATGTCTAGTAAGAAGTTGTTGTGGCTGAGGTCAAAAAGGTTGCTGCCGGTGTTCTCCTTTAGGATTCTGATGGCTTCCTGTCTCACATTTAGGTCTTGCATCCATGTTGTCTTTATTTTTGTGCATGGTGTAAGAAAACGGTCCAGGTTCATTCTTCTGAATGTAACTGTCCCGTTTTCCCAACACCATTTGTTGAAGAGACTGTCTTTTTTTTCCATTGGATATTCTTTCCTGCTTTGTTGAAGATTAGTTGACCATACATTTGTGGGTCCATTTCTGGGTTCTCTATTCTGTTTCATTGATCTATGTGTCTGTTTTGGTGCCAGTACCATACTGTCTTGATGATTACAACTTTGTAATACAGCTTGAAGTCCAGAATTATGATGCCTCCCACTTTGCTTTTCTTTTTCAACATTACTTTGGCTGTTTGGGGTCTTTTCTGGTTCCATACAAATTTTAGAATTGTTGGCTCTAGTTCTGTGAAAACTGCTGGTGTTACTTTGATAGGGATTGCACTGAATGTGCAGATTGCTTTGGGTAGTATAGGCATTTTAACAATATTTGCTCTTCCAATCCATGAGCATGGAATGTTTTTTCACTTCTTTGTGTCTTCAATTTTGTTAATAAGTGTTCTATAGTTTTCAGAGTACAGATCTTTTACCTCTTTGGTTAGGCTTATTCCTAGGTATCTTACGGTTTTTGGTGCAATTGTAAATGGGATCGATTCCTTGATTTTTCTTTCTGTGGCTTCATTCTTGGTGTATAAAAATAAAAAAAGCTTTCTGTACATTGATTTTATATCCTAAGACTTTGCTGAATTCATGTATCAGTTTTAGCAAATTTTTTTTTTGTAGTCTTTTGGGTTTACAACATAGAGAACTATGTCGTCTATGAATAATGAAAGTTTAACTTCCTTGCCAGTTTGGATGCCCTTAATTTATTTTTGTTGTTTGATTACTGAGGCTAGGACTTCCAGTACTATGCTGAACAACAGTGGTCAGAGTGGACATCCTTGTTGCGTTCCTGACCTTAGGGGAAAAGCTGTCTTTTTCCCCATTGAGGATGATACTAGCTGTGGGCCTTTTGTATATGGTCTTTGTGATGTTGAGGTATGCTCCTTCTAGCCCTACTTTCTTGATTTTTTTTTTTTTTGTATCAAGAAAGGATGCTGTATTTTGTCAAATGCTTTATCTCCATCTATTGAAAGAATCATAAGGCTCTTATCCTTTTTTCATTAATGTGATGTATCATGTTGATTGATTTGCAGATATTGAACCACCCTTGCAGCCCAGAAATAAATCCCACTTGATCATGGCAAATAATTCTTTTAATGTACTGTTGGATTCGATTTGCTAGTATCTTTTTGAGAATTTTTGCATTGGTGTTCATCAGGGATATTGGTCTATAATTCTCCTTTTTAGTGGGGTCTTTGGTTTTGGAATTAAGGTAACTCTGGCCTCATAGAGTGAGTTTGGAAGTTTTCCTCTCATTCCTATTTTCTTGGACAGTTTCAGAATAGGTATCAACTCTTCTTTAAATGTCTGGCATGGGAAGCCATCTGGCCCTGTACTCTTGTCTGTTGGGAGAGTTTTGATTACTGATTCAATTTCTTTGCTGGTTATGGGTCTGTTCAAATTTTCCATTTTTTCCTGTTTAATTTTGGTAGGTTACATGTTTCTAGGAATTTATCAATTTTTTCCAGAATGCCCAATCTGTTGGCATATAATTAATTGCTCATAATAGTCTCTTACAATTGTTTATATTTCTTTATATTTCTGTGGTGCTGGTTGTAATCTCTCCTTTTTCATTCTTGATTTTATTTATTTGGATCCTTTCTCTTTTTTTTTGATAAGTCTGGCTAAAGATTTATCAATTTTGTTAATTCTTTCAAAGAAGCAACTCCTAGTTTTGTTGATTTGTTCTACTGTTTTTTTTTTAAATTTCTATATCATTTATTTCTGCTCTGATCTTTATTAATTCCTTTATGCTCATTTTAGGTTTTATTTTCTATCCTTTTCCAACTCCTAAAAGTGTAAAATTAGGTTGTGTATTTGAGATTTTTCTTGCTTCTTAATAAATGCCTACCTATATTGCTACATACTTCCCTCTTACGACTGCCTTTACTGCATCCCAAAGGTTTTGGACTGTGGTGTTTTCATTTTCATTTGCTTCCATGTATTTGTAAATTCTTCTTTATTTCCTTTTAAATGTTTATTTATTTATATTGAGGAGGGAGGGGCAGAAGAGAGGGAGAGAGAGAATCCAAGCAGACTTTGTTTTGTCAGCACAGAGCCCAAAGTGGGGCCCAAACCCATGAATCATGAGATCATGACCTGAGCTGAAATCAAGAGTTGTATGCTTAACTGACTGAGCCACCCAGGCACCCCTAATTTCTTCTTTTTCTGGTTAACCTATTCATTCTTTAGTAGGATGTTCTTTAACCTCCACGTGTTTGTGGTCTTTCCACATTTTTTCTCGTGGTTGACTTTGTTTCATAGCATTGTGGTCTGATAATATGTGTGGTATGACCTCAAACTTTTTGTACTGGTTGAAGGCTGATTTGTGACACAGTATGTGATCTCTTCTGGAGAATGTTCCATGTGCACTTTAAAAGAATGTGCATTCTACTGCTTTAGGATAAAATGTTCTGAATGTATCTGTTAAGTCCATCCAGTCCAGAATGTCATTCAAAGCTATTGTTTCCTTGTTGATTTCCTGCTTAGATGATCTGTCCATTGTTGTAAGTGGGGTGTTAAAGTCTCCTGTTACTATTGTATTATCAATGAATTTCAAGTTTGTTATTAATTGATTTACACATTTTGGCCTTTTTCAAGTTGGGGGCATAAATACTTAATAGTGTTAGATCTCCTTTTTTTTTTTTTTTTTTTTGAGAGAGAGAGAGTGAGAGTGTGTAAGCAGGGAAGGAGCCAAGGAAGAGGGAGAGAGAAAATCTTAAGCAGGCTTTATGTCCAGTGTGGAGCCTGATTCAGGGTTCAATCTCGTGACCATGAGACCTGAACCAAAATCAAGAGTGGATACTTAACTGACTGTGCCACCCAGGTACCGCTAAATCTTCTTGTTCAATAGACTTCTTTATTATCATATAGTGCTCTCCTTCATCTCCTACTATAGTCTTTTGTTTAAAATCTAGTTTGTCTGATATAAATATGGTTACTCCAGCTTTCTTTTGATGTCTATTAGCATGTCCTCACTTTCAAACTGGAGGTGTCTTTGGGTCTAAAACGAATCTGTTAGGGGTGCCTGGGTGGCTCAGTTAGTTGGGCATCTGACTTCAGCTCATGATCTCATAGTTTGTGGATTCGAGCCCCATGACGGGCTCTGTGCTGACAGCTGGGAGCCTGGAGCCTGCTTCGGATTCTGTGTCTCCCTCTCTCTCTCGCTGCCTCTCCCCTGCTCCCACTATGTCTATCAAGAAAATAAACATTAAAAAAAAATGAATCTCTTGTAAGCAGCCTATCAATAGGTTTTGTTTTTTTTTCATCAATTCTGACACCCTGTCCTTTGATTAGAGTATTTAGTCCATTTGTATTCAGAGTTGTTATTGATAGATAAGAATTGAGTGTCATTATATTGCCAGTAAGGTCACTATTCCTGTAGATTGTCTCTGTTCCCTTTTAGTCTTTGTTGCTTTGGGTCTCTCTTTCCCTCTCAAAGGATGACCTTTAATATTTTTTGCAGAGCTGGTTTAGTGTTCATGAATTACTTTAGTTTTTGCTTGTCTTGGAAACTCTATCTCTCTTTCTATTCTTAATGACAGCCTTGCTGGATAAAGTATTCTTCACTGCATATTTTTCCCATTTAGTACATTAAATGTATCATGCCTGCCAAGTTTCTGTGGACAGGTCTGCTGCTAACCCTATGTGTCAACCCTTGTAGATTAAGGACCTTTTGTCCTTAACTTCTTTCATAATTATCTCTTTATCTTTGTATTTCTCAAGTTTCACTATGATATGTCTTGATGTTGACCTGTTTGGTTTTTTTAATTTTTTATTTTGAGGTGAGTTCTCTGTGCCTCTTGAACTTGGATGCCTGTTTCCTTCCCCATATTAGGGACTTTCTCAGCTATATTTTATTGAAGTAAACCTTCTGCCCCTTTTTCTTGCTCTTCTTCTGGGACTCCTATAATATGGATATTATTGCACTTAATGGAATCAGAGAGTTCTGTAAGTTTATATTCATGATCTAATAGTTTTATTTCCCTCTTCTTTTCAGCTTCATTATTTTCCATAATTTTGTCTTCTATATCACTTATTAGCTCCTCTGATTCTTCCATCTTCATTGTGATTAAAACTAGTCAGTTTTGCATCTCAGTTATGGCATTTTTTATTTCAGCCTGCCTAGTTTTTAGGTCTTTTATCTCTGCAGCAAGTTTTCTCTGATGTCTTCTATGCTGTTTTCAAGCCCAGCTAGTATTCTTATGATTGCTGTTCTAAATTCTTGTTCAGATGTATTGATTATATCTCTTTTGAGTAAATCCCTGGCTATGATTTCTTCTTGATTTTATTTTGGGGAGAATTCCTCTGTCTTTTCATTTTGTCTAGGTTTCTGTCTTTTACATGTTATGAAAGCTTGTTATATTTCCTGCTCTTGAGAGTACTGCTATGTTAAGAAGGTGTCATACACTGTCCAGGGCCTGTTACTTCAGGAAGTGTTTCTGGTGTATGCTGTATGCACTCTGCTGTTGTTTTGGCTGCTCTTTCCCACAGGCCAGTCCTCTGCAAAGCTCCTCCTTGCTTGCAGTGTGGAGTGTTTGGACTTTTAACGAGGTGTGCTTTTATTTGTTTGTTACAATATGCCTGATTAAAAATTATAAAGAATAAAATAAAAAAAAGAAAAAAGCCTGATCTTAGAAAGAGAAAAGGAAAAGGAACTAAAACAAAGAATTTAATAAAAAAAACTGTAAGCCTGGTTCTAAAGGAAAATAAAGTTAAAAAAGAAGACTGATCCAAAAAAAGAGAAAAGGCAATGAACAAACAAACAAAAAACTATAAGCCTGATTCCAAAGAAGAAGAAAAAGAAGAAAAAGAAAAAGAAAAAAAAGTGCCTGGTACTATTTCACCAGAACCGAAGCTGATGCTTTGGAATACTCTATAATCAGTAGACTTGGTGAATGGCGTGGGGTGGGGAGACCTGTGCTGGTCCTCTAGGGGAGAGGCTCACAATCAGACCTGCCCTAGCAAAGATGTCTCTGCAGAACACAGGGGAGCAGGGTTTGGTGTACGTGGCTTCAGTCTCTACTGGAGGCACTGTGTTGCTCACTGAAGTCCCACCCTGCTGGTGGATGGTGTCACCCTGCTCTCTTATCCCTGGAGATGGAAGCTCATGACTGTCACTGGTCGGGAAGCCCATCCAAAAAAGCAAACAATCTCTCCCTCTTGTGTCCCAGGCTTCTGTCAGATCCCAGCCCTCACCATCTGCCTTGGCTATTGGCATGCCCAGTGCCACAGTTCTCGTGTGCTTTATCTCTGGTGTGCAGCTGGGATTCAAAACTCTAAATATTAAAGAATGTGGCATGGTGCAGACCTGCTCCTCTCCTCTAGAGGAGAGCTTCACTTTGCTGTATCTGGTGCCATTTTGTCCCAGAAAAGCAGTCGCGGGGCTACACAGGTGCGTGGAGTTTATGGTGAATCACAATGAAAAGCTTCAAACAGATTATCTGCCCTCTGCACGTGCTTCTGTCCCTTGCTGCTGAATGTCTGCTCAATGGTGCCCACTGGGTCTTTTGTCTTTAGAGAAGCAATATATCCTCTTCCAAATGTACTCCAGGAAGGGGGGTATTCTCTCCCAGTGTGACCTAGTGGATCCCTACACCATGCTGTCTGCTCCCTGGCCTCTGCCCTCCTTTCCAGGAGTACTGCTGCCCACCTGGCTTGACTCTGGTGAATGACGTGGACTTTGAAAACCTCAGAATTTAGGGGTGCCTGAGTGGCTCAGTGGTTTGGGTGACCAATTTCGGCTCAGGTCATGATCTCATGGTTAGTGGGTTCAAGCCCTGCACTGCACCCTGTGCTGACAGCTCAGAGCCTGGAGCCTGCTTTGGATTCTGTATCTCCCTCTCTCTCTGCCCTTCCCCATTTGCTTTGTCTCTCTCTCTCTCTCTCTCTCTCTCTCTCAAAAATAGATAAACATTAAAAATAAATTTTAAAAAACCTCGGAATTTGAACTCCATTGTTTGCAAAGACTTGCGATAATCAGTTCCTCTTGATTCCTTAATCAATGGTTTTGGAAAGATGTTTTTCTTGTATGAACCCAATGCATGGCTCTCTCTCCTCTTCCCTTTTCTTCTCTCTTTTCTCTGTCCATGGACAGGGCTCCCTCCCTTCTGTGGCACCACAGCATCCCCCCACCCCCCCCCCCCCCAATTCACATCTCTGTACCTCATAACCACCATATTTTATCTCTCTAATTTTGCAGATTTTTCTCTTAATCCTCAAATCAATTCCCTAGGTGTGCAAAGTGATTTGATGTTAATCTACTTGTGTTCAAGGGACAAGGCAAGCCCAGGGTCCCCCCACTACTCTGCCATCTTAACTCTCTCCTCTGAAATAAATTTTGACTATGATTAGATTTAGGTTACTGTGAGATACTGGTGGAGATGTCCAGGAATCAGTTAACTATTAAAATCTGAAGGTTGGGGAATAGGTCTGAGCAAGTATAGATACATATGGATGAGTTCCCTATGGAAGAATGTGAGGAAACCAGAGGTACAGCTGACTGAGAGAAGAACCTTGGGTAACATTAACACTCAAGAGCTGAAAACAGGAAGAGCAAACTCAAAAGAAGGCAAGAGGGCATAGAGTCCAGGAGAGAAAGAGGTTACTAAAATCCAATGAATTGAGTTGTGTTAAGGAATAAGGAAGTGTGAATAAAAGTACCATTTACAGGAGAGATGTCCAGTGAAATAAGAGACTGAAACTGTCCACTTAATTTTGGAAATAGTAGTATAATGGTAACCTTAGTGATAGAGAGAAATTGAGGGTCTATGAAGAAATTGAAGAAGTCAAGGGAAAAGAAAGCTGATAAGAAGATACTAGTAAAGACAGGCAGATTAAAGACAGATAAAATGGTATAAAATTAATTAAGTAAATTCTAAAAGGTGGCAAATAAGTGAAATTGATAACACAAGAGGAGAAGCTGGCCTTGAATAGAAGTAGGACATCTCTTTCACTGAGACTCCAGGGAAGATGGTAAAGGTGGTGTGGTTGTAGGTGGGATTGACTGAGGAAAGGCTGAAAGTGGAAATAGGGCATGTGTGAAAGTCTCAAAGTTTCTTGATGAAGTAGAGAGCAAAGTAACCTGTTGAGCAGGAGGGGTCAAGCAATTGGTACACATACAGCACTTGGGGAGAATGGTACACACTGGCATAGTTTGAGGGGAGTCAAAGAGGAAGGTAAGGGCAATCAAAAGAGTCCTGTCAATGATAATTATTTTAACTTTTTGGGGGGCCATGTGGGGGCTGAAAGTCTAGAAAAATAAAAGAAGAAGCAAGAGACTTCAGATTTCCAATGAGGTCAGTGAGGAATGTAGTAGAAATGAGGCATTGAGAGAAATAGGAGGATAAAAAATTGGAATGAGAGCAGGAGTTAGGAGTTTAAGATTTCTCAAGTGGTTCCAGGCAATGATAGACCTGAAGCTGGAACTTTGGGTAGTATGAAATCTTGGTGTGTAGCAGGGGAGGATGCTGTGGGAACATAAGGCCTTGCATGGTCTCTAAAACTTTGGGTAGGCTTTGATGCACTGTATAACTTGGTCCCTTGGCTGTGTCAGATAAAGTGGCAGATAAAGCTGACCAATTATACCTTTAAAATATCTCTCACACTGGGTTCTACTGGGAACCTGAGGCATCTATGACTACTTGGAAAAGGATATCTAATGTCAATCTATATTTCTACTTTATTTCAAAGGTCTTCATTTAATTTATTTAATAACATAATAAGATAATCATAGTCCTACTTTATGGATGAAGAATCCAATAATCATTTCCTGAGGAAAATGAGAATGTTTTTATGAAGATTGCATAACTATAGCTGGGATTGTTCCTCAGGTCTTCTAGCTCCAAAGATGACATCATGTTACCACTTAAAACTGAAATCCTGAAATAATGAAGCATGCTGGTGATCACAGATACCCAATAAAGAAAGTAAAGCATATGCTGGATTAAAAAATATATATAATATTTTTATTACTGGATGTTATAATAACATATGCCACAGAAGAAATTTCAGCTAGTTCCTAATAATAGCAGAGAGAAAATATATTTAGTAGATCAATACATGACTTTGCTGAAACAAAAGCCATAACATGAAGATGATGCAATGGCATTTCATGATCAATCAACAATTATAAGTGGCTCTTGGAATGAAACTATGTGGCTTACACTCAACCTTACACATAAACTGCCTTTTTAAAAACACTATAGATCTTCCCAGACTTGTGATGGGGTTACATCCTGATAAACCCATCAGAAATCGAAACTATTATATGTCAAAAATGCATTTAATACACCTAATCTATTGAGCTTCATAACTTAGCCTATCCTGCTTTCATGCTCAGAACACTTACATTAGCCTACAGTTGGGCAAAACCATTTAACAAAGCCTGTTTTATAATAAAATGTTAAATGTCTCATGTGATTTATTGAATACTGTAGGGGAAGTAAGAAATGGAATGGTTGTGTGGGTACAAAATGGTTATAAATGTATTGGCCGTTTACCTTTGTGGTCCTCTGGCTGCCTGGGAGCCGTGGCTCACTGTTGCTGCCCCACATCACAAGAGAGCATCCCAGCACATATTGCTAGTGATATGATCAAAATTCAAAATTTGAAATCTGGTTTCTACGGAATGAGTATCATTTCTGCATCATTTTAACATTGAAAATTGTGTGGAACCAATGTGAAGTCAAGGAATATCTGTACTTAATGTCATATCAAAGTTAGTTGTTTCCATTAAAAATGAATGAATTTACTCAAGAATGGCTTAGTGTATTCAATGCTGGTGAAGGTGTGTGAGCTGAGCACTCACATAAAGTGCTCTGAAGATTACAAATCAGCATAGCCTTCTAAGGAAAACATTTTCAAATATGTTTCTAATGTCTCAAAAATGTTCATATCTGCTTTCAGGCAACTATTCTACTGGGATGCTCTGAAATATAGAAAAATCTTATTGTAGAAAAACATCGTTGCAGAGTAATTGATAATATTAAAAAGTTGGTTGGAATCTAAGTAAACAATAGCCTAAGGGAACAGAATACCAAATTATGATAAAATCATATGTTGGTATAGTACACAACAATGAAAGTGAATTATCTATATTTTTAAGTATGCTGATGGATAGAGCTTGCAGACATATTGAGTGAAAAAATAGGCATAAAAATTCATACACCACAAATATATACATGCAGTTAAAATAGGAATATATGGAATAGAAGCACACCAAATTCAAAGTTGAAATTGTGCTGGGATAGGAACAGGACTAGGAGGGAGAACATAAAAGACTTCCATTTGATCTATAATGTTTTATTTCTTTGAAAAAAAGATTGATCTCAAACACAAAAAGTAGTTAACATGTGTTCATTTGGGTTGGTAGGAGTTTGACCTATTACTTTAAATTTTTATATTTTAGGGGCGCTTGGTGGCTCAGTTGGTTAAGTGTCTGACTTCGCCTCAGGTCATGATCTCACAGTTTGTGAGTTTGAGCCCCCCATGGGACTCTGGGCTGATAGTTCAGAGCCTGGAGCTTGCTTCCGATTTTCTGTTTCCCTCTCTCTCTGCCCCTCCCCCACTCATGCTCTGTCTCTCTCTCTCTTTCAAAAATAAACATTAAAAAATTAAAATTTTTACATTTTATAAAGATATATTTTATTTAAATATTTATATACTTTATAAAAATATACTTTTTTATATGTTTTTACTTTTTTTAAAGGTAGAAAGGGGCACGTGGGTGGCCCAGTTGGTTAAATCCCACTCTTAATGTCAGCTCAAGTCATAATCTCACAGGTTCC
Organism: Panthera uncia; assembly: GCF_023721935.1. Classification (NCBI taxonomy): domain Eukaryota; kingdom Metazoa; phylum Chordata; class Mammalia; order Carnivora; family Felidae; genus Panthera; species Panthera uncia. Next base: position 47,879,939 of record NW_026057585.1, read on the forward strand.
TGAGTTCGTGCCCCACATTGGGTTCTGCACTGAACAGCGCCGAGCCTGGTTGGGATTCTTTTTCTCCCTTTCTCTGCCCTTCCTCTGCTCTCTCTCTCTCTCAAAATAAATAAAAAATGAATTAAAAAATAAAAGAAAAGAAAAAATATCAGAAGAAACTCTGTCAAAATATTAATTTAAAAAATATCAGTGGTGGGATTACGCGTGATTAAAAATTTCGTTCTTTTACATTTTTTCTATATTTTGCAAATTTCCTACAGCATGTAGGTATTACATTTAATAATAAAAATATTAGAGAACATTTTAGGCTTCTAAATTTATACCCACTTAAACCACTTTAGGATTCTTTTTGTAGTGACCATACTTTGGTTAGTTAAAATAAGCTAAGAAAACTATCACATCAGTATTAACATAAATGGAACATATATTTTGTAATACTGCAACAAATTGCAATAACTCCCATCATGTATATACAATTGTCTGTTGTTCTATTTATTTGAATATATGTAATACTTTTATTCCAATAATTTGCATAATAGAGTTAGTTTGTATTCATTTTTATATCTATTAAATTTTTCCTTCAATGAGACTAAGAGAAATACTAACAGAAAAACATATTAACTGAAATTTATCTAATTTTGTTAAAATTAAACTAAGAAAATTAAAAATCTTAAATTTTAGGAAAAGGACTTTAAACTTTAACTGCCTTAAAGTTGATTAGATGATCTGGTGATATAGCAACTTGTTACTCCCAGAAAATATGTATAATGAAAAGGCAGTAAGATAGAATCTACATTTTGAAATAGACTGCAGATAAATAAAAAGGTGTTTTCTCAAACCAACAAATGTAAAGTACTAAATGCAAATTTGAAAAATTATATTCTCTAACAAAGTGACATAAATTATGATATTTAACTGAGATATTTCAGTTACTACATTTTTTGAAATTTTAAGATCAATACTTCAAATTATTATTTTTATTTAATTTTTTCTTACATTTACCATTTTTGTAAATGTAAAAAATGATAATCTTTAGTGTTTGCAAATTGCCAAGGAAGAAAAATTACATTTTAAGAAACTTTCTCCCATTTTTCTTTAAATCTTTTATTTAATAATATGCTTGGAATATTACTAGCGCTTTAGTCTCATAACTGGAAAATTTTTCATTCATACATTTAATAGTGAACAGTTGAAACCCTTTCTGATACACAAAATTGGATGATTAAAATTGTTCTGCTCTGATGACAAGCATATGTGTTCATTCTCTCAATTGTTTTCTCCTATATGCCTTGAGACCATTTAACTTCTTCAGTTAATTTCTTTGGTGATGAAAAGTTTAGCTGTATAGGGTCTCAACCTATCTCCACTTTACGTTAGTTCTCAATTTTATTTCAGATGTCATTCCCACTACAATGTTTTTATTTTAAAGCCGTGTTTTTAATTCAATTACTGTAATTAGTTAATATTTAAGAATATATTTGTATATTCCATAAGTTGTTGAATTAATAAATAAATAGATATTCTTAACAGCAATTAATAATAAAATCTACTGCTGAGAAAATGTGATTAATTTATAATTAATTGAAACACTTTCAGCCATAAAGTTTAATGAATATTTTAATATGAATATGAATGTAATATAATCCATTTAAATACTCAGATGAGTATACTGATGGCACACAGTAAAAAAAAATCTGATGACATGATGCTGGGGGGAGAAACAATACATGAAATGACTGAATTAGTATCCAAAATGATCTGAAAATGTTGGAAGACTGGATAGCTCTAATTATATGCAGTTCAATAGGGAGAAATGTAAAATCCTGCCATATGTCTCAAACCAATTATACACATAAAAATTAGAAGAAGAAGTACCTATGAAGAAAACAGGATTTAAGTCAAAAGTAAGCTCAGTGTTGGTGAATTCATTTATTTATAGGTGCATTCATTCAGTGAAGAAATACTATCTGCCCCATGCAAAGAAGGCACTATAATGATCTCTGGGAATATAATTCAGACTGTGAAGGGCTGTGTTAAGATCCTTTCTGTTAATGCCCCATTGTATATGCAATCGTCAACCCACAGAAGGACTACAGAATTCTATCCCCTCTAGGTGCCCAAGTGGAAAGGTATCTTCAACAAACCAGAGTTTACTCAAAATTTCTGGAAACCATGCCATAGGAGAAATGGCTGAAATGACGTAAACTGGTTAGGTTCGAGAATGGAAGATGTAGGCATAAAAGATACCTGTCTGAGTATCTGAGGGCTGTTGTATGCAGAGAGGTTGGATTTGTCGTATCTTCCTCCCTGGTTCAGAACTTGAATCAGTGAGGAAAGTTGCAGGAAGGTAGATGTAAGTAAGCATTGCAAAAGCAGTGACTTTCTCCCAACTAGATCTGTTTAAAATGAAATAATCTAATTTTCTGCAGTAGAGAGTGACTCTTCTATCAAATGAACACATAGTTTCCTAAGAAGATATAAATAATAAGAATAAAAAAATAACAACAAAAGCTAACTTCTATTGGGTACTGACTACAGTAAAGCACTTTTCAAAGTGCTTTTACATAAATTATTCTTTTTAAAAATTTTATTTATATTCAAGTTAGTTAACATACAGTGTAGTCTCGGCTTTAAGGGTAGAACCCAGTGATTCATCTCTTACATATGACACCCAGTGCTCATCCTGAAAAGTGCCCTCCTTTTTTTTTTTAATGTTTATTTATTCTTGAGACAGAGACAGAGTGTGAACAGGGGAGGGGCAGAGAGAGAGGGAGACACAGAATCTGAAACAGGCTCCAGGCTCTGAGCTGTCAGCACAGAGCCCGACACAGGGCCCAAACCCACGAACCGTGAGATCATGACCTAAGCCGAAGTTGGAGGCCTAACTGACTGAGCCACCCAGGCGCCCCATGAAAAGTGCCCTCCTTAATGCCTGTCACTCATTTAACCCTCCCCGCCCCCCACAATACCCTCCTCCAGCAACCCTCAGTTTGTTCTCTGTATTTAAGAGTCTCTTACGGTTTCCCTCCCTTTCTGTTTTTATCTTATTTTTCCTTCCCTTACCCTATGCCCAACTGTTGAATTTCTCAAATTCCACATATGAGTGAAATCACGTATCTGTCTTTTTCTGACTGACTTATTTCACTTAGCATAATACCCTTCAGTTCCATCCACGTTACTGAATCTCAACAACTATCCGATGAGGGAGGTATGATTATTGGACAGGTAGTAAGCAGGGTGGTTAAGAGCAAGGTTTCAGGAGCTAAACTGAGTTCAGCTCAAGGTTTTGTTGATTATATGCTGTAAAATCTTGGTTTGGGTTCCTTATCTCTACTAGGTGAATGGCAGTGGCACGTTAATGAGGATTAACTGTATTAAAATATTTAAACTGCTTGGAACACTGGTTTTAAGTGTTTGTGCATAATGCTCAATGAGTATTATCTATTATCCCTACCTTACAGACAAGGGGATTTAGGCATAAAGAAGCAAATCACTGTGCTCAAAGTTTTATGGCTAATATATAGGGAAGGCAAGAGCCTGATCTTGAAGTTTTTTGTTAGATGGTGAGTAAGGTTCAAAAGGAGAGGGGTATCCCAGAGAAAAGGACTAAGTGGTTCATACCTAGTATGACGCTACTTGGGCAGGTAGGTTTAAAATGAAGGTGCCAAAGCAGGAGATCAGATGCTAATCAGAGACTTTATTTCCTTCAATGTATTCAATTGTATTTATTCAGAGTCTATTTTGAACTGGGCACTGGAGAAACAGTAGTGAACAAAACAAGCCTTCATGGAGATTACATTCTGGTGTTTCCTGTTTCCTAATGTCCCATAACACATTAACAATTAGATAAGGGAAGCAATTCTGATTACATAATTTCCATTTTAATATACTACCCACCACCCCACAGAGATTACAAGTTTTGATGATCTTGACTAAATCCAAATTTAAGAGTGAAAGTGTATAACACATACATTCTCATCTCATAATTGAAACTGGTCTTCTAGTGTTCTTTCTCCAAAAAACTGCATCCACTTCCTTCCTCCATTCTTTATCTACACTGCAGCCAGTAGGCCATTTCATTATGTCTGCTTTTGCTTGAAACAAAGCTTTCCTACCATCCAAAGAATACACATCTCAGATACCCTTACATGTGATACAAAACAACTCTCATCTGACATTTTTCTTTCCCTACATCCTCATTCAAACTGGAGCCTCAAAGAAAACCTAACTCTGCTGTTCCTAAAGGCATCATGCTTTATCTCACGATCAGGCCTTTGCAAATATTGTTCTCTAAGCCTATTGATCTAATCATGGATTGCATTAGGTATCCTTCCTTCCGTGTTGGAATTCCTACTGGAGCACTTTGCATATTATACTGTGAGCTCCTTGAAGCAGGGAACTGCTTATTTACCTTTGTATCTTTAACACTTTCCATGGTAACTTGTGTATGCTAGTGTTTCACACATTCTATCTGAATTGAACAAAATAAACAATCCACATTCGTAATCAATCTTTTCCTAGACTCTGTTTCAGTAACTCACTCCCAATATCCCACTTAAACTGTCAACACAAGTATCTGTACCAACTCTGAAATCTCAATTGCAAATATCCCACTGGCTGACCATCAGCTCCTATATTGCCAGTCCACTTGCTTCAGTAACATAGAACTCCCCTGGAGCAGTTACTGGTACGACTGACATGCTGAATCTACCTTTATTCATCTATCTTTCCTTCTTTACTCAGCTGAGAGTCATGATAAACCCTACATCATTATAAATGGTTTCTTGCAAACATCATTTGGCAAATTTGTCCTCTTTCCTTTCGTCACATTCACCTAACTGAACTTAACCTGGGTCCAAGCCAACTTTCTGCTTTTTCTTTTACTGCACTAAACTTTGTTGGAAGAAATCACAAGGTGGCTGTTTGTCTCACTTTAAATTCATGACAAATACCTGAAACGAGGACTGAATACTGCTAGACAACCATATTACTTTTCCTCAAGAAGTCTTTTTTCAATTCTCTGAGACTATTTCAGAGTTCTTCAGTCTTGTTAAAGATTGCATGCTCCTCTTAACTCCAGTTCCTAACCTACTCTATCGTTCACTGAAACAAACAAACAAATAAGCAAACAAGCAATCAGAAGTGGAATCACTCCAGAGGTAATGAAGCTTAGACTTCAGGCCTCTCACATACATGTTGAGACAAATTTTCAAAGGAATACATTGTAGAGACAATCGGTTAAGATTGCTGTGGTTTGCTACACAGACTTTCCCTCCATCATACTTCCTTGGGCATAATGTGGCACGTTCAGGATCTGGCTTAGTTGAAATTGAGTTGGGGATGCATTTAGTTTGGATTTAGCACAACATGTTTATGTGTTTTGTAGTCACCTCTATGGTTCTCTTTTATTAACCACCTCTGGCCCTTCCAAATGCATATTCCCTTCCTGTCCATTTGAGCTCTAGATCGCATCTCTTCCATGTCTTCTTGTCTTTGCAGGGATCTAGACTTGGAGTTATCCCTTTCTCACATGCATCAATCTGTGTGGCTACCAGGTCATACAAACATGCTTTAGTTTCTCTCATCATTAAAGAAAACCCCAAAAAACAAAAAAAATAAAACTATTTTCATTGCCTCTATGGCTTCTTCCAGCTACTTTCCCATTTGCTGCTCTTCTTCAGAGACACCTTAGAAAAAGTTTTGTCACTATTTGCCTTGGCTTCCTTATCTGCCATTCACCCTTAAGACACTCTGAGGTATCACTGAAAACTGCTCTTGTGAAAGTCATTATTACCTCTACTTTGTAGGGGGGGGGTCCCTAAAATACAACTACATACATCAGACTTCATGCTTAGCCGCTAAAGTCAGATAGTACAGGGTAAATAGCAAATCATGGGGGGAAATATTAAATGTAGAAATGAAGAAATTACATTAAAATCCAATTAACTAAAGGAAATATTATGGTTGTAAGTATTTTCATGGGAGAAAAAAATTAGCAGTTGCTAATGCAATTTTAAATTCTAGAATCTTTAGGTGATATATGGGTATTAATTAATGCAAATTATAATTATATTAAACTGTATAATTTCTATGTTATGCCTATTTTCCCAATGTCTTATTAATGTTTGAAATGTTGCAAATATATACTTATACTTATAACATATTCCATAATTTACAAATTTCTATGAGCTAATCTGAAAATACCTAAAACTGTTTTGTAGCAGGTAAGTATCTTTCCAATACAGATATCTGAGTCACTATTTTTTATTTACCACCATTGATCAATCCCCTGACATGGATTAATTTATAATAGCAGTGAGAAATGTTTTTAATGAAATTGATGAGATGTCCATAAGAATCTATTACAGCATTAGTCTGATTTTCTATAGGTACTGGAAAACTTTTTGTCTTGGTACTTCTTGATATCATTATTGGATTTCACTTAAATATGGTGAATATTAGTGTATCCAGCAAGCCAATAACCTGAAATTTCTTTAAACTTTCAGTTTTACTGAAAGTTCACTATTTTGAACTAACTTCTGGAGCATATCTTGCGTCTCTGAATCCCTAACACTGAGCAGTGTGCTTGTTGCAAAAAATACCAGCAATGACCCTTGAAGGTCATAAAGGTGTACTGCAAAACTGAAGTACTCTTGAATCTAAGACTACTTCTATTCAGAGTGATTTCAATGAAATTCAGGATTTAAATTTTTTGAAAGTCAGTAATCAATCAATGGTATATATGATAATTAGTTCTCCATAAACCACAGAATGACCAATTACTTGAACAGAAAATAACAAAGAAATTTCCACTAATCTGCTAAACAGTAAGAATTGTAGCAAATAAGAAGCTGAACTGTCAAGTGTGTGTGCATTAACTTTTCTGCCTGAAAGTCAGTCAACAATAAGGCAGATAATTACATTTTATGTCAGTGTCTTAGGTTTGTTCAGTGGAAGTGAGGACCTATATTAAAAATTGTAAATCTTTCCATGTGAAGACCATTTTGTTGTGTTTGGTAGTTCATTAAAGGCAGGCAAGAAAGGATTCAGACAAGATCCATTTGTATTTGAATTCCAAAGCCATTCTGTCTTTAATTTGTAGCAGTTAGGAAATTCTAATACTGAGTCATAACCGTTGTATCTTTACCACCTAGCCTAGTGGATGTTTAATAAATATTTGTTAAATGAAAAAAGAAAATTATTAGTATTATGAGTAGAAGCCTTTAATCTTGCTGTGCTTTAATTTTCCCATTAGAAAAGTGGAAACCCTTATATTTATCCTATTTTAATTCACTATATAGTAATCTTCTACACATCAAAAAATTTTTGCATGTTATACATCATGGGATTTTAAACTACATTTTGAGGACATAAATATTTATAAACATTATTAGTTTTATGGGTTATTTTAGTAGAATTTGAGTTATTTATTTTGCATATTATTCTTTTATTATTACTTAATATATTTTTGTTTATTGTTCCTGCATATGTCATCTTCATTTGTGCATATGTCATATGTCATACTTTTATAATATATTCTTACTCTCCAGTTATGCACATTATTATGTTATGCACATTATTGTTATTATGTTATGCAGTTATTCTTAGTTAAGAATCAGATCAGAACACAAATGGTGGAAGGATTGCTGGATATTTCTTATATTTTTTCCATATCCCTAATAAACAATATAAAGTGGTAAGGAAAATTTATAACATTCCACAACATCTATCCCTAAACCTGGTTACTGTAACACTTATTATCTAAATAATAATAATAATTAATAGTAATAATAATAATAATAATAATAAACTAAACCTAACAGCTTATACTACCTCTCATTATTAGTATTAAAATATATACTATTTATTTATAAATAGTATAACTGGTCACTTCTGAAGATTTCGTAAGTACTTACCAAGCACTAACTTCATATCCAGCACTGTGTTAAGGGATATAAGTGCATGTGCATGTTGGGGAGGGAAAACTCAAGTATTGTAATACAATCTCAGACAAAATGTAGATACAGGTTAATGGAGAGAGGCATAGGATCGAGAGCTAACTATTGTAGTGGAAATTACAGTAGTATACAAGGCCAAAGAAAAACAAAATGAATTGGGGAAAATAATATTAGTCTACCTGACCAAATACCTTATAGTAACTAGGGAGAAAATAAATTCAATTGTGTCTTCAGTCAGGTTTTAACATTTCATTTTTTCCACATTTGCTTTAAAGCTCTTTAAAAGTCTTAGCTTTACTTTTCCTGCACAAATTCTATTATGTGAACTACACAATTAAATATATATATTTTTTATTAGTTTTATACAACAGTTGAATGAGTTGTTTGCCAGGGTATATTAAACTGTCAATATAGTTCCACATCAGTACACCCAAATTATTCTTATGGTACTGTGTTGACTCCTTTATTAACCCCCATTTGTGAGCTAATTGCCAATATGTAATTTAGTAAAATTATAATATTTATTGGTGCAATCTACAAAGATCAAGGCTATGTAATTTGAAATTACATGCTTGGTTGTTTTGCTCATCTCTAAAAAATTGTATGTTTTATTGGACAGCTTTTTTTATATTACAAATGAGCAATGAGTTTCAAGATTATAACTGGAAACAGTTTGTATTATGTCAACTTTAAATGAGATATTCCATTATCTATATAACCTTGGATAATATTTATAATTCCAGAACTCTTTCAGAGTTGTCTTAATATACTTTCACCTTACCTACCTCCTCCTTCTCTTTGTCTGGTTAATTGTACTCATCCTTTAGATTTCATTTCAAGATCACTTCTTCAGGAAAGTCTTTGGCCACATTCCTTTATAGACTCCTCAACACTTATCATAGCTGGAATTTTATATTTGTGAGTGTATTTGATTAATATTTGTTTCCCTCACTAGACTATAAACTCCATGAGGGCAGGGACTATCTTTGTTTTCACTTTACTTTTGTATATGAGAGTTTGACAGAGTGATAAATAAATATAGTCAACCAAAATATATTAGTGTGTGGGATGAAGCAGAGAACAAAGTAAACTCATACAGCTACATCCATTCATCCAAGGATGAATAGATAAAGGAATGAGGGACAATTTGTTGAAACAAATGATTCCATATCTGCCTTCCATGTAATGATGAATCTTTTAGTTTGGATCTTACACATGGTGCTTTATGATTAACATTGTGTGTTCAGTGCCTTGCAAGTAGTAGATTGTTAACGACTATTTGCCAGATTAGTGACGGAATTAAGTTCGAAGTGGATTAATTTTAGATGTACAGGTGATGCCAGCTGTGTTATAAGACCAAAGGAATATATTTTAACTGAAAATTTATTATCCTTTTAATAACAAGTTCGTTTCTTCTTCACGTGTGAACAGAATGTTTTTTTTAAATTTTGCTTTATCATTAGTATGGTTATTAATATTCAAATTCACACGAACACACCAATAAGGGATTTTGCTAAAAATGTGAATTCCAGCCAACGTAATATGAAAAAAAAGTTGCCCATACTTCAACTTGAAACATATGCTTTAGTCTATTTTTTTCTTTTTAATACGGAGTTGTGAACAGATGCTTGGGCAGGTTAATTCTGTATTAAATCTTGTACTTCTACACGTGCCATGGAGGTGGATGCTTGCCAAGTCTGCACTGTAGCTCCCTTGTCGGTCATTAATCACATCAAAACCACTTATTTTTGCTTTTATTAAATTAAGATGAAAATGAGAATTCTGCTAACAAAGGTTTATTTTATAGAGTGGGGAAGCAGCCTCATCTCTCATTCCTCTGCCTAAGAAACTTTGCTTTTGTTAAATTAATCTAATCATCAACCCTCAGCATGTTTGTGTTTCGTCCTCTGCATTCATTCCTATGATCTTGTCAATCCCCTGGCTGGGATGTTCTCTTCCCTCCCCACCTATCCAAATCCAGCTCATTCTCTGAAGCCCAGCAAATCCTGTTTCTTATGGAAAACTTTTTAAAATTACACCAGTCGTCAGTAATCCCATTAACATACATCAATCCCACAGAGTCTGAGAATCTACTATTTTCCGATAGCTAGGCCATAGACGGGAAAAACACAAAAATTAAGTCTTTCCCTTATGATGCTATAGTTTAAGAGAGAGAGAAAAAAAGTCAGCATTAATTTAACAAAGACTTATTAACTGGTAGCCATTTTCAAATTTACTGTGGATAAGAATCATCTTGGATGTTTGATAAAATGTAGATTCCTAGGATTCACATGAAACCCACTGAATCAGAATTTCTAAAAGTATGACCCAGAAGTCTCAACTTAAAAATTTTTAAGTGTTGATGGTAATTTAAGGATGTTTCCTTAATACACATTGCTTGTACATAGGGGTTGCTAAGATGAATATAGATTCTCTGCCCTCAAGGACCTCACATCCTAGTTAGGGCAGGTGGTTAGTAACAAAACAAATCAAACATTATGTAACTATTACATTAAAAAATAGAATAGGCTGGAGAAATGATTTCAGGAATCATAGAGGATGGAAAGAGTCAATAGCCCTGGATGCACTGAAACCACAAGTTAGCCTCACTGACTTCTGAGGGATTGAAATCCTTTTATGGACGATATTTGCCAAGCAGTTGGGGTGGGAGAAGGGAAGGTTGTGTATTGTGATCATGTACCTACATAGATAGGGACAGTTGTAACATCAGGAGGGAAGTAATGGGTACAGTAGAGATTTCTTTATAGAGAAATTTACACAAGGGGAAGATAATTTCCAGCTAGTAACATCAGAGAATTTTTGAGGGGGTGCTGCATTTGGGCTGAACCTTGATGATGGGTAAGATTTATAAGCTATAATATAGAGATGAGGAAAGGCAAGGATATTCCAGAAGGAAGAATTAATACAGTCAAGGACACAGAAGCAGAAAAGCAAGCTGCATGTATGGAGAATAGCAAACAGTTTGGTGTGGGCTAGTGAAAGGCATAAGAAGGACAATTTTTATTTTTCTTATAGTTTTAGATTTAGGGAAACACTTTAGAAAGGTAAAATGGACCAGATCTCAGAAAACTTCGAGTACTAGAACTCAGAGTAACATTTATTCCTTGGACAGCTCATTTGACACTTAATATATTCTACTTTTTATGCCTTGTCTCCCCAGCAAGCTTATACTTTTCTTGGAGAAAGGGAAATGTTTCATACTTCTTAATAAGTCCTTCAGAATGCAGTGCAATGTCTGGCACACAGCAGGAGTTCGAAAAATTTTCTTGAATGATTAAGAGGGATTGCTTTTGTTTCCACAAGGAAGGCTTCCATACCACGTAGGAGGGCCATGAACCACTGGGGTTTTCTCTACTCTGTTGGCACCACATATGAGAAGACTATCATTGTCAACAATCACAGGGGTCATGCTCTGAGTAGGTTGGAAGTGTCAGAAAATGAATAATGCAATTCCAGCCCACTGGGAACTTTACTACAGAGGCACGCTCCTTTTTTGTTTTCTTCACATCAACTATAAATATTTTCTTAAATTTGTATCTGTCTTATTAGCATAATATAAACATGGGTACTTCAGATGGAAAAAATAGTAACTGTTCTATACAACAAACTGTTCTAACATTTAAAAAATAATAACTGATTGTTGTAGTTTTATTTGGGCTACAAATTTAAGGAAGACATGTTTTGTTTTGTTTTGTTTGGAGATTTTTTTTTCAAAGTTATAGAACTGGCTCTCAAACTCTTCACAGATTTGTGACTGTTGAAGAGCCATGATCCCTAATCCACCCTATAACAAACACGTATAACACATTCGATAAATACATCCAGGCAAGGCAAGAAATATCTACTGAAAACCTACCCCTTATTTGAAAATGTTTTAGGTTCTTGGAAATGCTGGTAAACAAGGGAAACAAAATCTCTGATTTTGTGAAACTTAAATTCTGATAAGATCTAGTACTTTGGTTAAATTGTTTCAACAACAGCAACAATAATAGCAAAAACAGTAATTAGTTATACTGTCTAATATCTTAAATTTGTAAAACTTTCATTTGCTTTGTTATTTTCCACAACACCCTTCCCTTCTGATTGTATACATTTTTCCTTTATTTTTAAAAAATTCACTCATTTTGCTCCTCTCCATCCCTTGCGCATCTGGCAACCACCAATTTATTCTTTGCATTGAGGAGTATGGGTTTGGTGTGGTTTGGTTTTTTGGATTTCACATATAAGTAAGTAAAGTCACACACTATTTTTCTCTGACTTATTTTACTTAGTATAATACTCTCTGGCTTCTCATTTAGTTACAACTAAAAGCAACATACCTGATTCTTTTCACCCAATCCCTTTCTGCTAGTTCTTTATGTCTTGAATCCAACATTTTGTTCCCCCTCATTTCTCCTGTCTTCATTTCTTAGTTCTGTCCATATAATCTGTTTCCTAAACTATTACAATAACTTTTGCTTATCACTGTATTTAATCCATTCCTATTAAAGTTCTAGTTGCTACTGCAATTTCTGACACGTAGTAGGTTATCCATAAAATATTCATTGGGTGATTAATTCATCCTTCATCTCAGAGGTAAATTTTAAAACGTAGACTTTATGGTTTCACTCTTATGTGGGTCCTGAGAAACTTAACAGAAACCCATGGGGGAGGGGAAGGAAAAAAAAAAAAAAAGAGGTTAGAGTGGGAGAGAGCCAAAGCACAAGAGACTGTTAAAAACTGAGAACAAACTGAGGTTTGATGGGGGGTGGGAGGGAGGGAAGGGTGGGGGATGGGTATTGAGGAGGCTCATCCCACCTTTTGGGATGAGCACTGGGTGTTGTATGGAAACCAATTTGACAATAAATTTCATATATTGGAAAAAAAATAAATAAATAAAATGTAGACTTGCATATTTTATTCTTCTGTTCAACGATTTTCAGGCTCTTTGTCATTCATGGGATAAATACCAGATTCTTAGCATGACATTCAAAGCCTCTAATGCTCTTACTTTAGTTCATTTTTCTAATCTCACCTCCCTTTATCCTACAACAGAATCTGTACTCCAGCCATATCTAACCACTTCAAGCTTTCCAAGGCGACTCTTCTAATTTCTACTCTTTTGAAACCTCCATGAGCTGTTCTCTCTCCTCTACTTATCTTTCAAGTCTTTCCTCACCTTGAACCTCTCAAGTCTTTCCTCCCAAAGTCACTCTTCGGTTCTCCTATTTTATAATCCATTTCTCCAACTACCTTTTATTTGCTAATTGTGGTGCTATCATTTGCATTTTCAAAATTTCTGAAAGGTAAATTTATGTTTTATTCATCTTTGTATTCTCAGTGCTTGCAGCGACTGCATAAATACAGAGCAAATGTATGGTGAATGAATAAACAGCAAGTTGATTCAGATGTCAAAGTGGGTTTTATCTCCCATCTCTCTCCGAGTTCCATTAAGAGGACAAAACAGAAACAAAATTCAAAACAAACAAAAGGGAAAAAAAACAGTGCTGCAAGTGAACAGGAAAGGGTAAAATTAAGAAGCCAGAAACTTAGAGAGTTTTTTAGAAGATACTAAGTAGATTCAATTATATTTTTTAAAAATTCAATGCTAATCACCTGTGACTTACTACAAACCAAAAGGGGTCTCTCTGGGAAGTCAGAATTGTTTGGTTTCTCTAACAAGTTCCAAAAGTTTGTGTATATTAGTACGGCTTTCGAGAGGGAAAATGTGCAGGACCCACTAAAACAAAACATGTGTAACAGACAATCCAGCAATTCTCCTCTAACAAGCCGTTCTTTGCAAATATTTGCATGTATATGGAAAAACTGGTCATCGCCTTATTAAAATAGCAAAATATTGGAAACAACATAGACGTCCATCAATAGTCTACAGAATAAATAATGTCATGCCCACTATAGGAAACCATATGTAACTTTTAAAACAGAATAAAAGATGTTCAGTGTCCATTTTATGTTCTCCAGTGGAAAAAAAATGCATATGCACATGCACCTTTGTAATTGCATAGAAAAAGAAGAGGCATGAAGACATTAAACTTTGTTTACCTCTGATGAGTGAGACCAGGAAGTTGCTGAGGGGGATTTTTTTCTCTTTTTCCTTTTTATACCTCTGTATTAAAATCACTTTTGTAACTAAAGTGCCATATAAACAGTTTAACAATTTAAACAGAGAAAATTTCCAGATGTGAAATAGCAGGGGCTGAGATCAAAATAGGCCATGGTCAGCCCATAAGGAGCAATTGAAGGACTTCTAGATAGTTGGGGATTAGTACTTCGGGTTACTTCACTAGCTGGAACTGCTCATTAAAGATCTGCCCACTGGCTTCTAATATGAGTGGTAGGGTCAAATAGAGAAGGAGGCAGTATTCCAGCTAACTTCAGGCTGGCACAATCAAAGCAACAGTGAAATTCTATAATGTGTTTATCCTCAACAGTAATTATTCCTCCACATCTTGCTAGCAAGTGCAGCTGTAGCCCCTAAGAATCCCCTGACAATGGCTAGACAAAATGATGGGTTGAGGACTTCTCTGAGGACCTGCAACCTAACTAGAGGGTCTCCTTACAGGTGGCTGACCACAGCATTAATTATCTAGGCATGGGCAGCAGGCTTTGCATTGGAGGTTTCTCATGTAAAGAAGGGCCCTCTGCTGCCATCTACCTTTCTTGCAGGCCCCAAATGACATCTGCTTGCTGGTCTACCTACTTGCTCACTTACCATAGCCAATATGTAGTACCCTGCTTGGGGACCCAGGGAGAGTGAAATAGGGAAAGGGAAACCGAACTAAGCAATTATTTTACAGTAGAAGTGCTGCAGCTCTATGCTTATCTCTCAGGGAAGACTATAAGTCTGGCACCGACCCTTGGTTGAGATAAGGGCAATGAGCTAATTGATAATTTATAATGTACTATTTAAAGTTTGAAACTCCCCTGGTGATACCCAGCACTGATCTGTTTATTGGGGCTTATGCCTGGCATCACCAGTTAGATAGCCTGGTCTAGCTATGTGTACAGAAGGGCACAAAAGGCATGAAAGGTGTAATTTTTAGGAGCTCTCTTGAAACTAAGATTTATCATTCAAATTGTGGTGGTTTTATTTACAGATGAAGCACATACTTGTGTGAATGCGAAGGATCTTGGGAAGCTGCACTTGGAAGGTTCTCGGTCCCCTGATGCTTGACCGCATTCTTTCTACTGCTCTACTGTATCATTTGCCTTTATTGAAAGTCTTATGTGAGTATGCTCTGTGGAGACTTGCAAATCCTTTCAATTATCCAACATGTTGTAATCTTTGCGAAAACAATGAGTACAACATAGTGTATTAGTTTTTCAATGCTGCATAACAAGTTACTGAAAACTTAGCCGCTTAAAGCAATGTTCACTTATTAGTTGTCAGTCTTTAGGTCAGAAATCAGGACGTGGTATGGTTGTGTTTTCTGCTGAGGGTCTCAAAAAGCTAAAATCACGGTAATGGCTAGCCTGCATTATCATCTGGAGCTTGGAGTTCTCTTTCAAGCTTAGGTGGATGTGGCAAGATTCAGTTCCTTAGGGTTGCAAGAGAAAGGTCCCTGTTTCCTTGCTTGCTATCAGCTATTTCCTTGCTGGGGTCACTCTCTGGTCGCAGAAGCCAGCTACATTCCTTGAAATATGGCTTCTTCCCCTGGCCATCTCACACTTCCAATCTCTTTAATTAAAAAGAATCCATTCCCGGGGCGCCTGGGTGGCGCAGTCGGTTAAGCGTCCGACTTCAGCCAGGTCACGATCTCGCGGTCCGTGAGTTCGAGCCCCGCGTCAGGCTCTGGGCTGATGGCTCGGAGCCTGGAGCCTGTTTCCGATTCTGTGTCTCCCTTTCTCTCTGCCCCTCCCCCGTTCATGCTCTGTCTCTCTCTGTCCCAAAAATAAATAAAAAACATTGAAAAAAAAAAATTAAAAAAAAAAAAAAAAAAAAAAGAATCCATTCCCTTTTAACAATAACCTCATTAGGTTAGATCCACCCAGGATAATCTTTCTATTTAAAGTCAGCTGACTTGGAACTTTAATTACATCGGCAACATTGCTTCCTAGCAGTACTTGTATTAATGTTTGATTGAATACCTGGGAGAAGACTTCTGTATTCCAGAAGGTACAGATCTTGGGGATCATTTTAGAATTCTGTCTTTCATAATGGCTTCAATTTGTTAATTGAACCTATTAATACAAACCATAGAATTGCATTTTGTGGAGCTAGAGAAAGTAGAAGACTATTTGGTACCAGACCGCTCTCTCATTTTACCAGAGTGACTCTACTTTTATCTATTATACACAATTTTGGTCTGTATAAATTGTTGTTATTACATTTTGTTCATACCCCTCCTTTTGGTAATCACATCTAGTCTCATGATTTTAAATTACACACATGCACACACACATATATGTATATATATACATATGTATATATATAAACACATATATGTATATCTGTACATGCATAGATAGACATATATATGTATATATGTATATATAAATACATATATACATATAGACATATACATATATACATATATATGTCTATCTATGCATGTATATATATGTGTGTGTGTATACATACATACATATATATACATATATATTGTATGTATATATGTATATATATATTTATATATGTATATATATATTTATATATATATACATGCATATATATGTCTATCTATGCATGTATATATATGTGCATATATATATATATATATATGTGATTATATATATATATTATCTGGCCTGAACTTCTGCCCAGATTCATAATTAATAGACTTTTTGAATTCTCTACTTGGATTTGTAATAGGCATATTAAACTTCAGATTTCTAGGAAAGAACTCCTGATCTCCCCCTTTAAAACTACATTTCTTGTAACCTAAATCTCTAGCTGGGCTAATTGATGAAGGTCTTCCCCTTTACAAAACTAATCTGTAAAAAACGGGGAAAGGTAGGTGGTTTTGTTCAGACAGCAAAACAAAGTGTCATGGAACATTGAGAAACAGGGAATATAGCCAAAACAAAGGAACAAAATAAATTTCCTAAAATCAATGCCAATAAATGGAAATATATTAATTAACTGACAAAGAATTCAAAATAGACATCATAAAAATTCTCAGTGAACTTATGAAAACTATATATGAGCAAAATAAATATTTCAGTAGAGAAAATATAAATATATTAAATATTTATTTAATATTTAAATATATATTGAATATACATATTTTAAAAACCAGATATTTGGGAGCTAAAGAACACAGTAACTGGGGCGCCTGGGTGGCTCAGTAGGTTGAGTGTCCAACTTTGGCTCAGGTCATTATCTTGTGGCTCATGGGTTTGAGCCTTGCGTTGGGCTCTGTGCTGGCAACTGGGAGCCTGGATCCTGCTTTGGATTCTCTGTTTCTGGGTCTCTCTGCCCCTGCCCCACTGATGCTCTGTCTCTCTTTCTCTCTCTCTCTCTCTTCTCTCTCAAAAATAAGTAAACATTAAAAAAATTAAAAAAAAAAGAATACAGTAACTAAATTGAAAAATTCACGATAGGGTTTGAACAGCAGACTTGATCAAGCAGAAGAAAGCAGATTTGATCAAGGAGAAGAAACTATAAGTCATTTGAAATTATCCAGTCAGAAAAGAAAAAAGAAAAAAAAAAGAGTGAAAGCTGTGAAAAGAGCTTAAGGAACTGGGGTGCCTGGGTGGCTCAATTGGTTAAGCATCTGACTTGATTTCAGTTCAGGTCGATCTCACTGTTTGTGGGATCAAGCATTGTGTTGGTCTGGCACTGGCAGAGTGGAGCCTGCTTGAGATTCTCTCTCTCCCTGTCTCTCTGCCCCTCCCCTACTCATGCTCTCTCTCTCTCTCTCTCTCTCTCAATAAATAAATTTTAAAAACTTTTAAAAAAAGCTTAAAGGACTTATGGGATATCATAAAATGTATTAATGTGTGCATTATGGATATCCCAGAAAAAGACTAAGAGAGAGATAGGGCAGAAAGCATATTTAAAGAAATAATGGCTGAAAACTTCCTAAATCTGGGGAAGGAAGTGATCATCTAAGTTAAAGAAGACTGTAAATGTCCAAGTAGGATGAACTCAAAGAAATCAACACCTAGGCATCTTGTAATCAAAGTATCAAGTCAAAGACAAAGAGAATTTTGAAAATAGCAAGAAAGTCACTTGTCTCATACAAGAGAACATCCATAAGACTCTTATTGGATTTCTCAGCAGAAACCTTACAGGCCAGAATAATGTGTGATGGTATATCCAAAGTGATAAAAGAAAAGAACTGCCAACCAAGAATACTATATCTGGCAAAACTATGCTTCAAAAATAAAGGAGAAATAAAGACTTAAAAAAAAGTTGAGAGAGTTCAATACCTGCCTTACAAGAATCCTAAAAAGAATCCTTCAAGTTGAAATGAAAAGATGCTAAACAGGAACATGAAGCATATAAAAGTATAAACCTTGCTGGTAAATATAAATACATAAACACATGCAGAATAGTACAATTCTGTAACAGTAGTACACAAATTACTGTCAATTCTGATATAGAAGTTAAATGTATAGAAGCACAAAAAGTAATTAACTATAAAAATAAATTAATAGACAATATAAAAGATGTAATACACTTCAATAAAGTGTAGAGGGAGAAATAAAAGTATAGCTTTTGTATATAATTGAAATTAAATTGTTATTAGTTTAAAATAAATTCTCATAAGATGTTTAAATAAACAAACATAAATAAATAAAATAAATTCTCATTCTTATAAGATGTTTTATGTAAGCTTCATAGTAAAAAAAAGAAAAGAAAAAGCATCTATAGTACACACACACACATACACACACACAAGAAAGGAAACAAAATATGTCCCCACAAAAATAATTAACAAAACAAAAAGAAGACAAGAAGAGGAAAAGGACAGAAAAGCTACAAAGCAGACACAAAACAATTGACAAAATGGTAATGGTAAGTCAATCCCAATCAATAATTACTTTAATGTAAGTGGATTAAACTCCCCAGTCAAAAGACACAGAGTCATGGCCTTTCGGTTTGTTTTTGTTTTGTTTTGTTTTTTGGCTGAATGGATTAAAAAAATAAGACACTGCTATATGCTGTCTACATGGGATTTACTTTAGATTTAAAGACACACACAGGCTGAATGTGAACAAGTGGGATAAGTATATATGCACCCAGAAAATATCAGAAAATCCAAACATGTAAAGAAAAAAATTGAAAGAACTAAAGGCAGAAATATATGGCAATGTAATAATAGTAGAGGATTTTACAACCCCGCTTTCACTAATGGATAGAACATCCAGACAGAAGATCAATAAAGAAAAAGAAGTTTGAATCACACTATAGACCAAATGGACCTAATAGGCATATACAAACCATTTCACACAGTAGCAGCAGAACACACATTCTTCTCAAATGCACATGCAACATTTTCTGGGATAGACCACATGTTAGGTCAAAAACAAGTCTTCAATTTAGGAAGATTAAAAAATACCAAGTGTAGTTTATGATCACATGGAATGAAACTAGAAATTGATAGCAAGAGGAATATTAGAAAATTCACAAATATGTGTAAATTAAATAACACACTCCTGAACAAGCAATGGACCAAAGAAGAAATTAAAAGGGAAATTAGAAAATATCTGGAGACAAGAGAAAATGAAAACATAACATAATAAAAACTGATGGGGGGCGGCTGGGTGGCTCAGTTGGTTGAGCCTCTGACTTCAGCTCAGGTCATGATATCCTGTTCAGTGAGTTTAAGCCCCATGTAGGGCTCTGTGCTGACAGCTCAGAGCCTGGAGCCTTCTTTGGATCCTGTCTCCCTCTCTGTCTGCCCCTCCCCAGCTCAAGCTCTGTTCTCTCGGTCTGTCAAAAATGAATAAGTGTTAAAAAAAAAAAACAAAAAACAAAAAACTCATGGGATGCAGCACAAGCAGTAATATGAGAAAAGCTTCTAGTAATAAATGCCCATATTAAAAAAGACGGAAGATCTCAAATGAACAGCCTAACTTCACACAACAAGGAACTAGAAAAAAGAAAACAAAGCCCTGATTTAGCAAAAAGAAAGAATAAGAAGAATTAGAACAAAAATGAAATAGAGTAGGAACAACAATAAGAAAAAACTCAATGAAACTAAAAGTTGTTTTTATGAAAGGATCAACAAATGGACATCTGTTTGGCTAGACTAAAAAAAAAGAGAGAGAGAAAACTCAAAAAAATGAACTAGAAATAAAAGAGGAGACATTACAATTAATGTCACAGAAATAAAAACAATTATAAGAGACTACTGTGAACAATTAGACACCAACATTTGGACATTTCCTAGAGGAAATGGATAAATTCCTAGAAATACACGACGTTCCAAGACTGAATTGCGAAGAAAAAGAAAACCTGAACAGATGAATAAACAAATAAGGAGATGGAATCAGTAATCAAAACCTCCCAAGAAAGAAAATCTAGGACCAGAGAGTTTTGCTGGTTAATTCTACCAAACTTGTTTTGGAAGAATTAAAGCCAATCCTTTTCAATCTCTCCAAAAGACTAGGGAAAAGGGAACACTTCCAAACTCATTTATGAAACCAGCATTACCCTGATGCCCAAATCAGGCAAAGCATACTACAAGAAAAGAGAATCACAGGCCACTAGCCCTGATAAACATAACTGAAAAACATCCTCAACAAAATACTAGCTAACAGAATTCAATAGCACATTAAAAGGATGAACCACCAAAACCATGTGAGATTTATTCAGAAGATGCAAGAATGTTTTAACATAAGAAAATCAACCAGTGGGATACACCACTTTAGCATAAGAAAGAATAAAATAACATGATCATCTCAATAGATTCAGAAAAGGCACTGACAAAATTCAACATTCTTTTATGATAAAAGCACTCAAGAAATTAGGAATAAAAATAAAGTATCTCAACAAAATAAAAGCCATATATGAAAAGCCCACAGCTAACATTATACTCAATGGTGAAAAACTGAAACTCATGACTGAGGCAAGGATGCCTGCTCTCACCGCTTCTATTTAACACAGTACTAGAAATCTTAGAACATATAGGCAAGAGTAAATAAGATATACATAGCATTCAAATAGGAAAAGAAGAAGTAAAAGTATCTGTTTTCAGATGAGATAGTTTAAATGTAGTAAATCTTGACTCCACCAAAAAAAAAAAAGACTCATTATAACTAATAAAAAAATTTGACAAAGTTGTAGATACAAAATCAAGATTCAAAAAGAATCTGCATTTCTTTACACTTTCAATAAAATATCTGAAAATTAATCCCACTTACAATAGAATCAAAATAAATAAAATACTTAGAAATAAACTTAACCAAATGTGATGAAACACTTCTTTATTGAAAACTACAAAACAATGATGAAGGAAATTGGAGAAGACATAAATAAATGGAAAGATGTCTTAGGTTCATGGATAGCAAGACATAATATTTTTTAAATGCCCATACTAACCAAAGCGATCTACAGATTCAATGCAATCACCATGAAAATCCCAATGACATTTTTTTTTACAGATATATGGAAAGCAATCCTAAAATTTCTACAGAATCACAAAGGATCCCAAATTACCAAAAGAATCTTAAGAAAGAAGAACAAAGGCATAGGTCTCATACTTCCTGATTTCAAAACATTATGAAGCTACAGTAATTAAAACACTAAGGTAATGGCATAAAGAGAGACATATAGACCAAGGGAACAGAATAGAAAGCCCAGAAATAAATCCACTCAAAAATGATCTTCAAAAAGGGTTTAATGATACACAATGTACAAAGGATAGTCTCTTCAACAAGTGATGTTGGGAAAACAGGATATCTCTATGTAGAAGACAGCAACTAAACCTTTGTCTTACACTATACATAAAAATCAACTCAAAATGGATTAAAGACTTAAATATTAGCCCTGAAACAATGAAATGCCTGGAAGAAAACATCAGAGAAAAACTTCATGACATGGATTTTGGCAATGATTTCTTGGATATAATATCAAAAGCATAGAAAACAAAGCAGAAATAGGCGAGAGGGACTACATCAAACTAACTGCACAGCTAAGGAAATAACAAAGTAAAAAGGCAACCAAAGGAATGAGAATAAATATTCACAAATCACATATCTGATAAAGGATTACTATTCAAAATATAGAAGCAACTCCTACAAGGGGCGCCTGGGTGGCTCAGTTGGTTAAGCATCCGACTTTGGCTCAGGTCATGATCTCACAGTTCGTGAGTTTGAGCCCCCCATCGGGCTCTGTGCTGACAGCTTAGAGCCTGGAGCCTGTTTCAGATTCTGTGTCTCCCTCTCTCTTTCTGCTCCTCCCCCACTCATGCTCTGTCTTTCCTTCAAAAATAAATAAAAAACTGTTAAAAAAACAAACAAAAAAAAAGAAGCAACTCCTACAAGATGGAAGAAAGACTCAATTAAAATATGGACAAAAAATTTGAGTAGACGTTTCTCCAGAGAAGACTTTTAAATATCCAGCAAGTATATAAAAAGATGTTCAACATCACTAATCATGAGGGAAATGCAAATCAAGACCATAAGGAGATCATCTCCTATGTATTAGTATAGCCATTATCAACAAAACAAAAAAATCATAAGTGTTGAAAAGAATGTGGAGAAAGTAGAACTCTCATGCACTGTTGGTAGGAATGTAAAATGGTGAAGCAACTAGGAAAGCAGTATACAGGTGTCTTAAAAAAATCTCACATCTGGATATACATCAAATAGAACTGAGATCAGTATCTCAAAGATTTATTTGCATTCCCATGTTCATTTCAGCTCTACTCACATGGCCAAAATGTGGAAATAAATGTCCATGGACAGATGAATGAATAAAGGAAATGTGATACACACACACACACACACACACACATATATATATATATACACACTAATATGTGTATATATATATATATATATATATACTCATATGTATACACACATATATTTATATATACACACACACATATATATGGAATATTATTCAGCTTTAAAAAAAGAAATTCTGTAACATGTGACAACAGGGATAAACTTTGGGGACATTATGCTAAGTGAAACGTGTCAGTCACAGAAGGACAAATGTTACATGATTGCACTTATGCGAGGTACCTGAAGTATTCAAACCCATAGAAGCAGAAAGTAGAATAGTGGTTTCCAGGGGGAGGGGTTTATGGGGAGCTGTTCTTCACTGGGTGTAAAGCTTCAGTTATGCAAGATAAAAATGTTCTAGAGATCTGCTGTACAGCACTGTGCTCATAGTTAATACTGTACTGTATACTTAAAAATTTGTTAAGAGGGTAGCTAATGTTATGTGCTTTCCCCCCCAAAACAAAAAAGAATTGAAAAAATAAACAACAACCTTGCATCTGGTAGGGTAGTCTACCCAGAAATAGAAATTTCCACTGACAATGTAAGAGAAAACTGATGCAGCCACTCTGGAAAACAGTATGGAGGTTGCTCAAAAAAGTTAAAAACCTACAACCTAGTCATTGCCCTACTAGGTATTTACCCAAAGGATACAAAAATATAGATTTGAAGGGGCACATGCACACTGATATTAATAGCAGCATTATCAACAATAGCCAAACTATGAAAAGAGCCCAAATGGCCCTGGACTAATGAATGGATAAAGAAGATGTGGTATATATTTGGGTAAAAAAGATGTGTTATATATATGGGGTACCTGGGTGTCTCAGTTGAGCATCTGACTCTTGATTTCTGCTCAGGTCATGATCCCAATGTGGTGGAATTTAGCCCCACATCTGGCTCCATCCTAGGCATGGAGCCTGCTTGGGATTCTCTCTCTCTCTATGCCCCTCTCCCTTGCTTGCACTCTCTCTCTCAAATAAAAAAAATATTTAAAAAAGAAGATGTTATACACACACACACACACACACACACACACACACACACACACCAGAATATCACTCAGCTATCAAAGGGAATGAAATCTTGCCACTTGCAATGATGTGGATGGAGCTAGAGTATATTATGCTAAGCAAAATAAGTTAGAGAAAGACAAATACCATATGACTTCACTCATATGTGGAATTTGAGAAACAAAACAGATGAACATATGGGAAGGGAAAAAAAGCAAAAGAGAGAGGGAAACAAACCATAAGAGACTTTTAACTATAGAGAACAGAAGGGATGATGGATGGAGGTGAGGGGGTGATGGGCTAAATGAGTGGTGGGTATTAAGGACGGCACTTGTTGTGATGAGCATCGGGTGTTATATGTAAGTGATGAATCATTAAATTCTACACCTGAAACCAATTTTACCATATTTGTTGATGTTAGTTTAGTTATATATAACTATAGTTATATAGTTATATAATTTAAAAACCTGAAAAAAAGTAGAAAATTTATCTTTTAGTTGCTTAGGTCTCAACTCTTGAAGTCATTATTAACTATTCTCCCTCTCATTCCTGACATCCAATCTGTCAATAAATCCTGTTGCTTCAACCTAGAGGTAGGTGTACTTTAAATTTAATGAGGTTCAAACTTTCAGGACCTTATTTGCATGAACTCCTTGCCAGATCCTGGGAGGAAGTCTGGCAGTGTGTTTACATGGCCATGTTGTGTGCAATTTGCAAAACTAAGCTTGTTTTCTTTTTTAAGATTGTTTTCTTTTTTAAGATTAAAAAAATAGAAATATAAATCACATACCATAAGTTTTACCTTCTTAGAATATAGAATTTAGTGACTTTTAGTATACTTACAAAGTTATGCAATCGTAACAACCATCTAATTGTAGATCATTTTCATCACCTCCCCCAGAATACATCACCTCCCTCCACCATACTCAGTCTCTCCTCTCTCCCCTTCCCCTAATACCCTGGAAAGTATAAATCTATTTTCTGTCACAGTGGATTTGTCTATTCTGGAAACTTCATATAGATGCGATTGTACAATACATAGTCTTTTATTTCTGTCTTCTTTCATATACCATACTGTTTTTAAGGTTCATCTATATCAGTCCTTCACTATCTTTTTATTGCCAAATATTCTACTGTATGGGTATACTACATCACACTTATCCATTTATTAGTTAATGGACATTTGGATTTTTTCCACTCTTTAGCTATTATGAATATGCTGCTATAAATATGCATGTATAAGATTTGGTGTGGACATATACTTTAAATTTTGGGGGGTAACATGGTAAAGTGAATAATGGCTCCTGATAGTTGTGCACATCCTAATGTCCAGAAACTGAGTATGTTACCTCACATGGAAAAGGAGAATAGAGGTATTATTATTTCAAAGGTCTTGAGATGGAGAAGAGAGATTATTCTGGATTATACAAGTGTCCTAATGTAGTCACAACTGTCCTTTTAAGTGGGGGCTGGAAAGTCAGAGAAGGCAAAAATGGAGATATGATGACAGAAACAGAAACTGAAGTGATGCAAGGAAGGGGCCATGGGATAAGGAAGGTAGGTGGCTTCTAGAAGCTACAAAAGAAGAGAAAATGAATACTTCTCAGGAAGGAACACAGCTTTAATGACACTACAGAACTTTAAAATAATACATTTATGCTATGTTAAGCCACTAAATTTGTCATCATTTGTTATCATTTGACAATGGGAATTATATTTTGGAACTTGGAAGTGGGTTACTGCCATAAAAAATACCTAAAAATGTAGAAGTGTCTTGGAATTAGGCAGGGGCTAGAAAAATTCTGGCTATAAATTTGTGAAAGAAAAAGCCTAGATTGCCTTGAACAGAGTGTTAGCAGAAGTGTGGATGATAATGACCCTCTGCTAAGGAAGACTCTGAAGGAAGTGAAGAGCATGGTAAAGAAAATCTGTATCATCTTAGAGAATACCTAAATCATCATGAAAAGACTGCTGATAGCAACATGGATGCTAAAAGCACTACTTTTTTTTTTTTTAACATTTATTTATTTTTGAGACAGAGAGAGACAGAGCATGAATGGGGGAGGGTCAGAGAGAGAGGGAGACACAGAATCTGAAACAGGCTCCAGGCTCTGAGCGGTCAGCACAGAGCCCGACACGGGGCTCGAACTCGCACACCGCGAGATTGTGACCTGAGCCGAAGTCGGACGCTTAACCAACTGAGCCACCCAGGCGCCCCTACTTTTTTTTTTTTATTTTTTTAAACGTTTATTTATTTTTGAGACAGAGAGAGACAGAGCATGAACAGGGGAGGGGCAGAGAGAGAAGGAGACACAGAATCCGAAGCAGGCTCCAGGCTCTGAGCGGTCAGCACAGAGCCCGACGCGGGGCTTGAACTCACGGACCGCGACATCATGACCTGAGCTGAAGTCACATGCTTAACCGACCAAGCCACCCGGGCGCCCCCTAAAAGCACTACTAATGAGAGCTCCGAAGGAAATGAAAAAACATGTTAACATGGAAAATAGAGGAAAAGGGGTCTTTGTTACGTAGTAGCTGAATTGTGTCATACAATTATGTGGAAAGCAGAACTTTCAAGACATAAACTTAATATTTAGCTGAAAAGATTCCCAAGCAAAGTTTTGAAGGTGTGTCCTGGTTTCTAGTTGCTAATTAGAATATAATTGCAAGAGGAAAGAGATACATTGAAAGAACGCTTAAGCAAAAAGAAACCAGGACTTGATGGGATCCTCATGCTATACAGATTTAAAAAAGAAAAAAAAAAAGCTAAAATTAGGAGATTTTACTGCCAGGAAAGTGTGCCGCGGAAAGAAAGTCAAGGGTGTGTCTGGTCAGACTTTTGCCAGTGCCTTGTAAGTACTAAAAAGTCAGAGTATTCATTCATTCATTCATTCATTCACACAGAGGGTTCTGAAGCTATCAGGTAGGTGTCTCATGGAACCTGTCAGACATCTTAGAAGAAGCCAGGAATAGAGATGGGATCATCCAAGGAAGATTTGTGAAGGAACTTCTTGTGCAGTGGAGAAATTGTCAAGATATACAAGGGAGATCCACAAGGTTCTTAAGACTGCTGCATCAACAGAAATACTGCCAGCATGGACTGAAAGGGACAGAAAGAGTACAAAATGAAAGAAGATTGAAGGGTTCCAAAATTCTAGAGGTAGAAAACAGGTTGTTCAATCTACTTGACTGCAAAAACTTGTGTTCCTTCCTGGAAAGGGAAGGGTGACTCTGAGGGTGGAGCCATAGGCACAGAGCAATAAATCTTGAACTACAGAAGTTATTCCTAAGCCTTGAAACCTAATGGGTTTTTTCCTGGTTGGATTCAGAAATTGTTTCTGAGGGTAGAATCCCTTTGTACTCCTACTCCCCATGCCCCCGCCCTATAACTGTTATCCCATGCCTATTCTGCAATTGTATTTTGGAAGCAGATGAACTGTTTTCTAGTTTCACAGTCTACAGATGGGAAGGAATTTTGCTCCAGGATGGACTATACCCACAACTTTACCCATGCCTAATTTAGATGCTTTAGATGATCAAATCTGGGACTTCTGAGCTGATGAGATTTAGATGGAATTCTACACTCGAGTCAATGCTATAATGGATGAAACTTCTGAGAAACTTGGGTTGGGGTGAGCATTTTCATGTGGGTCAGGCATGAATCTTTGGGAGTAGAGGCCCGACTGTAGTAGGCTGAATAATGGACTTCCAATGATGCCCATGTCCTGATCTCCAGAACCTGTGAATATGTTACCTTACATGGTAAAACAGAATTTGCACATATGATTAATTTAAGAGTCTTGACATAAGGAAATTTTCCTGGATTATTTGGGTGGTCCCAATGAAATCACAAAAGTTCTTATTAGAGAGAAGCAGGAGGGTCAGAGAAGACAGAGAAAGAAATATAATAATGGAAGCATTCAGAGTAGGAGATGTACTATCTGATACAGAGAATGAAGTGATGTGAGGAAGGGGCTGCTGGTGGAAGAATGTAGGCAGTCTCGAGAAGCTAGAAAAGGCAAGGCACGTATTCTCCCATGAAGCCTCTGAAAGGAGCAAAGCCATGGTGATACCTTGATTTTAAGAATTGTGACCTCCAGAACTGTAAGATAATAAATTTGTATTTTTTTAAGCCACTGAGATTTTTACAATTCTGCAATAGGAAAGGGATATAGGTATATATCTAGTCCCAGAATGCTGGGTTAAAAGTAAGACATGTTAAAATGTTTCTATAATTTCTATCATGGCTTTCCCTATGTTGCAATTTCCTTCATGTCATGTAGTGATGGATTGGCCACAGACATTTTTGGGAGCTGGACACAAGGAATCTTCATGGAAATAGAGGTTTAGTGGAATATATTTTATGATTTGCAATCTTGCTTGCATATAGTTAACTTGTTATTAGCCAACTAGGATAGAAAAGACTTTCAGAAATACTCCTGCTCATTGTGAAAACTCCCCTGACCATCATGACATGAAAATGCAGGGCCAGAGGATATATTGGTAGATGAACATTCCTTTGGTTCCCAGCACCAAAAGTATGTAGGTGGTGGAGGAGAAACAGGCTTGAAATGTTTGAGCCAGACATTTCCTGAAGACTGTCAAAGAGCATGAAGCCAAAATGTAGGGGGAAAGAGAACATTATAGATATGTGTCATTATGTTGTTTTCCTTGACTTAATGATGTCTATGTCATTTGTTAATTTTTCAAAATTGTATTTTATTAACTTCAATTTGTAATTTAAAATTTACAGCTTCAAAACAATTCATAGTTTCTTTTTCCATCTTAAGTAGGCATTCACTTTTGTAACTAATTATGTATTCCTAATTTTTGTATTATTTATTGAAAGAGAGTATCTCCAAGTTACAAGTTCAGATTCTACTTCTGGCTATATCTTTCAAATTTACCCCGAAATTAAATCCTACTGTCTCCACTGCTAGCTACTACCTCAATCTAGGATACTACTATTCCTCGCCTATATTATTGCAATAGCTTTCTAACTGGTCTCTTTGACTTCACCTTGCCCCACTTTCTACTTACGTTCAACACAGCAGTCAAAGTGATCCTGGAAATGTAATGTAATGTAATGTAATTAATGTAACATGTAATGTAACATACTGTAATACAATGCAATGTGATGTAATATAACTTAATATGTCAGACCACAGGTTCTACTTGTTCAAAACCTTCCAAAGGGCTTCCATTTTTCTCTGAATAAGATACAAAACCCTTAAAATGTCTTACAGTATTCTCTCTACCTCCACCTTCCCTCCAAAATTAACTTATCACCTACTCTTCCAACTTATTCTGTACCATCCCTTTTAGTCTTTCTTCCTGTTCACATGTCAGTCTTGCTCTCATATCAGATGTTTGTAATACCTGTTTCCTCTGTCTAGAACAATCTTACACCCAGATATTTGCATGGTTCACTCCTTCACTTTCTTTCTTTCTTTCTTTCTTTCTTTCTTTCTTTCTTTCTTTCTTTCATGTTTATTTTTTGAGAGAGAGAGAGACAGACAGACAGACAGAGTGTGAGCGGGGGGAGGGGCAGAGAGAGAGAGAGGGAGACAGAATCTGAAGCAGGCTCCAGGCTCTGAGCTGTCAGCACAGAGCCTGATGTGGGGCTCAAACCCACAAGCTGTAAGATCATGACCTGAGCCGAAGTCAGATGCTTAACTGAGCCACCCAGGTGCCCCACTCCTTCTCCTACTTTAGATTTTTACTAAAATGTCATCTTCTGAGTGAAGCTTCCCTAGCCACCCTAACTAATTACACCTTCTGTAAACACACAACTTTATCCGTCTTCTTCTTGATAGTTTTCATTGTCTTTTAGTTTTGGTTTACTGTGAAACCTGAAATCAAATACATCGTTTTCTATTACTTCTATTTCAGATAGTATGTCCAAATATTACCACTGCAGTACATAAGTGAGGAAGATGTAAATTTTAATTTGATTACTTTCAATACAGTCTTTCTGTTATTTTTTGGATGATTCATAATCCCTATTTACAACTCAAGATTATTCTTTTGGGGTTATTCCATGATAATATAATACTTCTATTTTCTTGGGAAAGCCTTGATTATAAATGTATACTCTTATTTGATGTAGTTTATCCTGCTTCAATTAGGGAGTATTTCTTTTACTTTAATTTCTCCGGTAGAAACTGTTGACAGAAACACGAGGATACTTGACTGCATTGAGATATATGCCATTCTTAGAAAAATCTATGTATGGAAAGGCAAACAGAGCTAATTAATTTCATTCATGGTATCCAGTCATGATATTGCAGTAATGAGAAATGGCAATTGAGAGAAAACAGGCAAAGATGACTTATTTTATGGCTAGGGAAGGGAAAGTTTGAAAGCAAGAAAATGACTTTCTTTATTTGCATGTGTGACATTTGGGTTTGCTTATTAAAACCCCAGGTCAACAGATGTGGTATTTATAAAAATAGAGACCCCAATTTCATCATCTTATGAATAAAAAGCCTCCACAATCATTTTCAGTCAGAAAATACATTTTAGTTGAATGATTCATCAAGGATTCCTTTCAAATTCCAGAGTTAGTGGAAATACAGTTTTATTTACTTATTGATCACAGTGGCAAATTGTATACTTTAGGGTTTCATGGAGAAACTCATTTGAAAGTTTGTCTCAAAGTGAATTGAAATTGATTCCTCAAAGGATATCTAATTGTAGAATGATTGCTTTGCAGGTAAACTAAAGTATTGCCTCCACCTCTATTATTGTTTAGTTTGAATTAAAAATTTCCAATTTACATAGGCACGATTTTGATGATGAGAATCGACTGAACTATTCACTTTAAAATTAAATGATTCATTCATTCATTCAAAAACATTTATCAAGTGCCAGTTGGGGACATGGAGCTCTGCTAAGTGCAGGGAAAGCTTTCTGGAGGAAATGATGTCAAAACTGAGTCCGCCAAAGCAAATGTCCATTTTATTTTAAATGTGTAAGCTCTTGTCTTTTCAGCAGTGGGTCCACTTTTCTGTATTCTACTTTGCAATTCCGAGGTTAACAACATTTCTATTTTGACAGGTTGCTCGGTGTCAGGCACTGACAGTTGGGTAGACTGGAGAGACTGGAGAGAGACTGGGAGGCTACAGGAGGAAGATGGGGTTTGCTCCTTCTGGTTCGCTCCTGGTCATTTCAGTCTCAACAGCAACACTTCTCTTTGCAATGACATTAAACTTCAGCAACTGCAGCAGATTACAGTTTGTAGTTTTTCCACACAACTAGAGCCAGCCTTATCATGCCCCCTCAGAGACCCCAGCACCAGCCTCTTTATGGGTCTAAGTCCCAGCTTTATTTATTTATTAAAAAAATTTTAATGTTTATTTATTTTTGAGAGAGAGACAGACAGAGTGTGACAGTGTGTTGGCGGGGGGGTGGTGGGAGGCAGAGAGAGAGGGAGACATGGAATCTGAATTAGGCTCTAGGTTCTGAGCTGTCAGCACAGAGCCAGATGCTGGACTCAAACTCATGAGTCATGAGATTGTGACCTGAGCCAAAATCTGTCACTTAACCAGCTGAGCCACCCAGGCTCCCCTTGATTCCTAGCTTTAATTCTTTCTAGCTCCTTATACTACCTTCTTCCATTTGTTCTCTCCTGTAGAAGTGCTAGCTGGGTTATTACCTCTGTGATCCTTCCATGTCCCCTTTCTGTACTTTCTGTTTTCTAATACATGAATAGCTGTTCTTTATATCAAATTTCCTTTGTTAAATCATGGATTTTGTTCCCACCCCCTGACTGGGCCTGGACTGATAAAGAAATTGATGTGCCTCTAATAATTTTTAAAATGTTTCATTTTATCA
The DNA here is from genome assembly GCF_023721935.1 of Panthera uncia. NCBI lineage: Eukaryota > Metazoa > Chordata > Mammalia > Carnivora > Felidae > Panthera > Panthera uncia. Next base: position 47,911,668 of record NW_026057585.1, read on the forward strand.
TGTTTCTCTTGATATGTTAATAACCTTTGGCAATGCTTGTGATATATATATCTATAATCAATGTCCACAGTAATTTTACAAACGCAGGAAATGGAGGAGGTAATAATTAGGATCTCTCAAATATTTTTCCTAAAAACATGAGGCCAGTTATATGATTACAAATTGTATTTTACTATTTTGTTCTTTTTTTATAAGCTTTATCTGAAAAATAATTGACAAAATCTGATTAGTAGGTATGACAAACCTATGTTATAATAACTCATAAAAGAAATTACCAGATATGTAAATATAGTGCTTGCCTTAGGTACACATACATCCTAGGTAATTAAAAATGAGAATACCTTGGGCAAACTAGGGAGGTGAAACCATTGGCAGCTATGCTTTTAGTAGAATGAGTTTAATTTAATTCTAATCAATTTAAATTACAAGTTAAAACATTAGCTAAAGTACTCGATTGTTTCAAATTTCTATGAAAAAACACTTGTGTAATTTATATAGCCCAAATAAATATTCTATTGTAGGAGCCAAGGGTAGGTAATACAAAAGGTACTACTTTGGCATACTGATTATTTTGAACTAAAAATTACTTAAGTGTAAGAACACTCTGACTCCTTTTCGTCTCTGGAAACGGGAAATAAATCAACCTTGTGAAAGGTACTCTCCCTGTACCAGCAGGTAAAGGGACATTCCTACCATCATAGATAGGGAATTCAGAGCATAGAAAGCTATATAAACAAAGCTTATAGTTTTAGTAATTGACTAACTATTCCAGCCCAGTCCAAATTCTGTTTAGAATTCCTTACTAATTGAAACCCCCCGACATGAAGTTTTTTTGTCCCACCAACTTCACACAGATTTATTGTGTTTTTGTCTAAAAAGTATAAAAACTGCCTGTCTTGGTCATTTCTTTGGGTCTCAATTTCATTTTGGGGACTTCGTGCACACACATTAAACTTTTTCTTCCCCCTCCTGTTAATTTGTCTCATGTAAAATTAATTCTTAGATCAGCTGGAAGAATCTTGAAGGGTAAAGTAAAATCTTTCCACTCCAGCACTATACAACTATTGGCATTTCTTCTCAGTGTTTCCATTTTTTATTTATCTATTTGACATTTTTATTTGACCCTATGAATAAAGTGAAAAAAATCAACAAAACTATTTCAGTTTGAATACTGAGATTAGACATTCTTGCTTATTGTGATCTGTAGACTTACTAAGCATTTAAAATGGTGATTTGTGGAATGCAGAATATTTTTTAAGCTTTTCGGAAAAGAAGTTTTATGGAATATCAATCCTCTAATGTAGTTCACGGATGGCTGAATTTATGAAATGTTCTTATAAAGACTGCTTAACATACTGTCTTAAATATTAGATAGTTAAATTGATAGTACTCATTTCCTGATGAATTCTCTGGACTTTAAAATACAACCCGTCTTTGCATTGTCTTTCAAAAATTAAAAGTTTTTGTTCATCATATGAAATATATACTTTTTACTGTTTAAATATTTTTGTTGCTGTAATTTAGGTGTTTGTTTTTAAAGTTTTTTAAGAAAAATATTTATTTATTCTTGAGAGAGAGAGAGACAGAGCATGAGTGGGAGAGGGATAGAGCGAGAGACGGGCACAGAATCTGAAGCAGGCTCCAGGCTCTTAGTTAGCACAGAGCCTGACATGGGGCTCAAACTCAAGAGCCATGAGATCATGACCTGAGTGGAAGTTGGATGTTTAACTGATTGAGCCACCCAGGCGCCCCAGGTGTTTGTTTTTTAAATTCATGTTTTGTTCTTTAATATAGAATGAGTGGCCCATTATTTAGAGATGTCTCTGTTAGTAGCTGGTACATCAAATAGTTCAAAGAATTGAAAGTACTCTTAAAATGATATCACTATCATGTCTCAAATTCTGGAGAATTAACACTGGATAATTTTAGGTAGAGAGGCAGAAAGATTTTCTTTAAGGAGATGAAATAAACATTTTTAAAATTACCCCTTATCTGATTGCTTTTTCAAAGAAGACCTTACAAAATAATTATTAAAATAGCATTTGAAAATCACTTATGATATCATATTCATATCATATTTAGTCCAAAGTCCAGAAGGATATATGGAACACATAGACAAAAGGAAATATCTGAGGAGATAAGGTCTGATAATTTTCCAAAATTGATGAGAAACACAAACCCACAGATAGAGAAAGTACACAAGAATAATGTATACAAATCAAATGCATAAGCATTGATTTTTAAAAATCCCAGAAAGGATTAAATTAAATACATTTTATATAGAAGGTCAGGATCATCAACATATTAGGATTACGTTGGATTTATTTCAGGAATGCAAAGGTAGTTTTTTACATTAGAAATCCTCTACATAAACAAAATTAAAAGGTAACCTATTAAACGGAAGAAGATATTTGCAAAGGACATATCTGATAAAGGGTTAGTATTCAAAGTATAGGAAGAACTGATACAAATGAACATACAAAAAACAAATAATCCAATTAAAATCCACTAAAATGTGAAAAATCTTTTTTGAAGAAAATCATATAACTTCACTGAAAGATATTAAAATGGACAAATAAGTGGAGATATGTCACACATAAGGAGAGTCAATAACAGAAAAATATAAATTCACCATAAACCAATGAAAATTAATTTATAGAATCAATGCATTTCTAAACAAATTCCAATGATATTTTTCCATTTTAAGCAACTTGATAGACGAATTCTAAAATTTATATACAAACTAAATGTCCAGATGCCTAAGTTGTAGAGACTTATCCTATCAGATATTAAAAACTTATTATTTGTGCTAATTAAGACTGTGTGGTTTGGTACCCAGAAAATAAACTAACCAATGAAGAAGGTAACCTATGAATATATGGATACCATATTTTGTTAAGAAGTTGCACTCATTCAGAGGAGAAGGAAGGACTGCTTAATAAATGTTGTTTGGAAAACTATCTGTTCAGGAAAAGAATAACATATGCAATGTAAAGTAATTAAGCCTAGATGGAAATACACCTGACTATAAGTAATGAAATTTTCAAACTTTTAGAATAAAAGATGTGTTTGACTTTGGGGAGGCAAGTTGTTCTTCTTCCCCTTCTTCTTCTACTTCTAGAAAAAGAAGACACACTTTAGAGAGACACTGAATGAGAATGCATGAGGAGTGAGGAGGAGAGAAAGAATCTTAAGAAAACTTCACACTCAGTACAGAGCCGAATGTGGCTCAATCCCATGACCCTGGGATCATGACCTCAGTCAAATCAAAAGAGTCAGATGCTCAACTGACTGAGCCATACAGGCACCTCAGGGAAGGCAAGGACTCCTTAAGCAAGACACAAAATATGCTAGGCATAAAAAAAGTATGCATTTGATTACATTACAATTAAGAACTTCAGGCCATCAAAAGACACCAAGAAGCAAGTAAAAAGAAAACTGCAGAGATTGGGAGAAGGTATCTGTGCTACATATAACCAACGTAAGGTTAGTATCTAGAATATATAAAAGTTCCCTGTAAGTCTACAAGAAAAAGGCATCCAATAGAAAAATGGGCAGAAATACATGAACAGGCATCTCACAGAAGAGGAAACACTATCAGCCACCAACATATGGAAAAAAAAGCACCAATCTCGTGAAAGCTGAGGGATATTCAGATTCAGATAGTAATGAGATGACCCTGTCAGCCATTATAGAGGCAAAAAAAGTCTGATGATATCAAGTGTAGGTGAAGAGGTGGAAATGGGGGGTCTTATACAGTGCAGGTAAATGAGTACAACTATTTTGAAACAAAAAAAGAAAAGCATTATTTTTCAAGTTGAATATGTACACAATTAATGACTAGGAAATTCTGCTTCTAAATATATGCTTTAGAAAAATTCTTGCACACATGCACTTATAGGAATATTCATAGCAGCAATGTAATAAAAACTGGACAGAAATGACTATGAAGAAATAAGTATATAAGTTGTAATATAGTCATATTTTAGGAAGTCTGAGAACAAGCAAAATGAAATAATATAACATTTAGACATAAATAAATTTAGGGAATGTTAAAATTCAGGATTGTAGTTATTTCTGGGAATGAGGCAGAATTAGGTAAGAGCAAATAGGTAGCTATACAGGACTGGTGATATTCTATTTCATAAAAATATGGTGGTGGGTACACAGGGTTGAATTATATTATGTTTTGTAACTTAAACATATATTACATATATTGTTTTATATGCATCAAATATGATATTGTAAAATTTCAAGCCTCCCTGACTTAATTATTTTCTCTTAAGTTTAAATTTCAATTCACTACTTATATTTTGGCTATTATTTGACAGCCTTCCTAATTTAGTTGCAGAGAAAACTTCTAACTTATAATGTCTGTAAAGAATTTATTTGAATTTGATAATCATACAGTAATATAAAATAGAATGCAAACTGTAATTCCAATTTGGTAAACAGAAACATCTCTATAAAAGCACACATAACCAGTATTATTATGTCATGGTTACAGTGAAATTTCAAATCTCACTTCTCTGACCTCCCTCCACTTGAAGAGCAAGAGATCAAGAAATCAGGCCTTTCCTGGGATCCTCCTCCCCAGTTACTGCTTGTAGGAGTTCCTTTTGTGGCAGGAAGGTGAGTGAAGACAAAGGAACCTTCCACATAACAGGAGATGCTCTTCCAATGACCTCTGTAATCCACGTTTTCCTTTTCTGCTGAGCACTGTCACTCATGCTGCAGTAGGCAGGTTGTTGCCTGTGCCACAGTCTGCTTCCATTACGTTGCTGTACTCTGAACCATGTACAGAGACCACTTAACAGTTTACTGTCTATCTCCTCTGGGCTCACCTCTTTTCTCTTTCTGGTTTGCAAAGAAGCATTCTTATTTTGTTTCTTAGAGCTGACTCTTGATGCAAGTTCCCATGGCAGAGTTGTTGGGGGCTCTTACTTATTACCAGGGCCCTCCTTCAATATAGGAAGGGGAAAGCTCAGGGAGTAGGAGACTGGGAGCTAGAAGCTGGGGCTAGATTGGGGGATGGTCAGCCATAGTCTCACCCTGATTCTGGATCCACTGATCCCATCTTCCTCCAGGTTCTGCTGTTCAATCTGCTTCCTTTTCCAGTATTCTTCTCACTTATGGTGATTTGACTTTTGGGGCTCTGTTATTTCCACTACTAGTTCAGGATGACCAGGACTCTTATTTCATCAGATAGATCTATATATACCTGAAATATGGCTTCTGGGCCCCATTGCAGTTAATGAACCTGTTTTAGTGTCCCTGACTATTCTATGACTATGGGAAGTTCCTGATTGCTCTGTGGAAGTTAGAAGGCTGTTCTACCCAGAGTATATAGAGGAGCTTTAAGAATGATGGTATCCAACACATCAACCTAATAGTGTCTCATTTCTGACCTGGCCCCAATAATACTCATCTGACCTCATTAAAAAAGAAAATGATGGTGGTGGGGGGAGAATATACCAAAACCACTAATCATGGTTTTATAAGGGGTTGAGATTATGGATGACTTTTGCTATCATTCTTACAGTCCTCTTAACTTTCTGAATTTTAAAAAATGGAGGGGTTCCTGGGTGGCTAAGTCAGTTAAGTGTCTGACTCTTGATTTTGGTTCAGGTCGTGATCTCATGGTTAATGGGATGGAGTCCCAAGTTGGGGTCTGTGCTGACAGAGCCAAGCCTGCTTGGAATTCTCTCTCTCCTCTCTCTCTCTCTCTCTGCTTCTCCCACTGTGTACATTCTCTCTCTCAAAATGAATATTAAAAAATTTAATGGAAATATATTAATTTTATATTGACAAAAATAAGCCATGAAAGAGACAACAACAACAAAACCTCTGAGAATCTATTATGTTCCTGGAACTTTGCCCAGTATTTCCTGGTGGCCACTGCTGTTAGAAACATAAAATAATTCCTCCTGTTTAGGATCTTTGAAGTAGATATTTCTACTTCAAACCTCATTAGCATATTTACATTGAGTCTCAAACAAGCAAGCTTCTGTTCTTTTTATTAGACTTTCACATTGTAAGTTTTTTGTTGTTGTTGTTTTTTTACTTATTATCATCTTCTCTCCATATCTGTCTCTTTACCATGCCACACAAATGAATTCTCTAACAGTAATCTCCTACGTGACAATGCCTAGCTACAGAATGGAATTTATCCCCTTGCCTGCACATGACATTGCACCTAGAGGCCTCTTATCAAAGCAAATTCTCTTATTTGCTCATTAAAAGTTGTTACATTCAGAGAAATAACAGCTAGTCCCACACATCTGACTAATAAAAGTCAGACATTTGATTAAAAGTTAATGACATAAGAGATGTGAAGTTCCATAATTACACTCCCATCTCTTCCTCCCTCTGCCAAGTAACTGAGTATTATCAATAAATAAAGGGTCTTAAAACAAATGCAAAAGAAATTTTTTTAGAGAGATTTGTTTTGTGACTAACATGGAAGATTGGGAGTTCAAAATAAAAAAAAATGTTTCTGCTCAAGTGATGATTTCTTAGATACCATGAAGCATAAGTTACAATATGTTTCTAAGTGTACTTTTACTATGTCTACTTTCAAAAAAGTAAACCTATCTTATTCATGTTTGTTGGTCCAAATATTTATAGTAACACATTGATTCCTAAACTATCCATGTGAAAGGCTTGCAAAATGATACACTTGACAGAATCAAAATTCATAGAAACATATATTGAATGCTTATTATAGAGTCTCCTGCATAGAACTTTTCCCAAAAGCCTGTGAAATGGATGCCTTTGATGCCCTTATTTTATTGAAGAGGACACCAAGGATAGAGAGTGAGCTATATAGACTCAAAGGTACCCAACTAGCCAGTGATGGAAATGACAGTGAAACCTCAGTTGTCTGAATCCATGGTTCATATTCTTTCAACTAGTAGGCCATGCTACATCTCTTCATGGAAGCATGGGCAGATTGTAACTTCTTAACAACTGATTTTTAAACTCCCAGTATAAAATAGTTTTGTCACTGCTATTCACCACCCTTACCAATCTCTCTTCCTACATTATTAGTAAGTATCTACTTTAGAAAAGCCTGGGGTACATTAGATTATGTACTGGGTCATTTTGCTCTAATATTTGTGTTGAGGTCACTTTGCAAGCTGTCCTATCACAAAGTTGAGGGTATCCCAAACAAAGCAAACTTGGTGGTGCAATGTAGCAGGCAGAAGGAGGCTCTGAAGTTTACTTTTTACAAAGGCTCTCTCAGTTTGCACATGAAGTGGACTCTCAGAGCCTGTATGCTCTTAATACTAGTATTAAAGCTGGTGAGGTATCTTCACAAAAGAAATAGGGGATGGACGACGGCCAAGCCTAATACTGGAGGGAAGACAGGGCAGAGACTAATATATCTACAGCCAATGAGAGCTGAGTGGTAGCAATGCAAATAAGGGAGAAATGGCCAGTGCTCAAAAGTAGTATTGCCTGAGCCTAGAAAATTGACTATGGCTTCAGAACTCTAGCTTTAACACAAGGGGCAGGGTCAGCTGCAGACATCAGCCCCAAGGCCAGCATGTCTGGCAGGACACTTCTGAAAAACAGCCTGAGACCAGAGAGTCCCTTTCCCTCAGGTCAGAGAGACATGTAGCCTTTGCACATACCCAAGATCCATGTTATGAAGAGAAGCTGGGGAAGGTGAGAGGACACACAACAGAAAGAATTTTTATGCGAGGAAGATGACCACAGCCCAAAGGAATCTTGTAACTTCTTAAATCAGATGAAACTTTTAATTGCAGAAGAATGAAAGTCAGCTTTTACCCTCAGTGAACAGCTGATAGAGGCTGGGATAATGGCCAGATAAGTTATGGTCAAAGCTAAACAAGCTAATTTCTTTGCACATTCAAGATGCAGTGCAAATCACACCCTGTAAACTGGCATTTACTGAGAATCCCTTTTTCCCATGCATTATCTCATTTAATTTTCACATAAGCCCTGCAAGGGAGGAGCCATTTTAATTTCCATTTTATAGAAAATGAAAAAGAGTCTTAGAGAGGTGAAGTGATTTGCACAAGGTCACATTGCTAGCAACACAGCTGGGAGAGAATAGTTGATTACTTAATTACATGTTTTAATTTAAAAATAGTTAAAATACATTTCAGATGAATTGCATTTTTGAAACTTGAAGATGTTCAAGTGGAGACTTCTGAATTAAAAAGAGTCTGCTTATAAAGGAGTATGTGCTTTCTAATTTGTATTTGAGATTCTGGTCTTCAGGCAAATTTTAAAGAAAACTTAAGTCCTGAAAGGAGAAGTCAGAATTTCTTTCAGTTTTGGTGGCAGTGAGATTGGAATATGTATTCATTAGAAAGACACTCTCAGTACAATTAGAAATAGAAGGATTTTAACCACTCCTCTCCACTAAGCATCCCTAAAGGAAGAAGTCTTCAAGGTATGAGCTTTGAGTTAATCAAGTCCTGCTTTAATTCTTGTTCAATTACATAAAACTGTGCAAGCTGGTGACCACTTTGAGCTCATTTCCATAAAGTTAACATGGTAACATAACAAATAAGGGTTAAGTGAGATAACATAAGTGACATGCTGAACTTGGTGCCTGCTACATAACTGGTGCTTGAAATTGTCAATTTGCATCTGTTTACCTATTCCTCTCTCTCTCTCTTTTTAGCGCATCTAATATTATCCGGTAGTCTGTGGTGTTCTATACAGTCAAACAATCACTTTATTTCCCGGATTCCATTTTGTTGTTATATTTAGCAAATGCAAATGTGCAGTTGGATAATTTAATACCTGTAGTTACAGAGACAGAGCAAAATAAATAATCTCCTGGGGTGCATTTATCAAGTTGAGAAAATGCATTCGCTTACCAGCTCACTGAATTCATTATTGCCTAGGTCAAGTCTTTCCAACTGGGCCAGTTTGTGCATTGACCTATAACAGATAGAGAAAAATACTATTGTGAGACAGTCCGTGACACATTGCTCCAAAAGACATTCTACCCACCCTCTGTCAGATTTACCTGGTTTTATAGTGCACAGAAATTGGGGTATTTTATAGAGAGAAGCAAACTGTAAATATAAAACAATGTATGCAAACTGTCACCTGCTTATCATATTTCCAAATGCCCATTATTGTTGGGAATACAGAGCTGGCTGTTTAACATAAATCTGGGAAGCTTGTTTAATGTCTAGACTAGCACGTCCACAACAAATATATTTTTAAGAATCACCACAGGTTTAGGAACCAATGAATAAACACGATTCTGAGCAAAGCATTCTAATACCCCACAAAATGGCCACAATTTCATCATCAGTATTCATTATCAACTTTGCTAAGTGAATTTCTGTTACAGACTATTGTATTCATTGTCTCCTGAAGATATTGTCTGGGATTCTGGCACCACCCTATGAAACGGCAATGGTAAAACCTTGGGTAGAGTAGGTGCCAAAGGTCAGAAGTATCCTAGCCCATGACACATGCAGTCAGCATTTCTTAAGCCATTCTCAAGTACAGTATACGGTATAAGAAAAGATCACATTTTACTGAGTTCCAAGTTTTTATCTTCCCACTAACCAGAACGCTGTCCTTAAATCATGACTATACAGAAATTCTAGACGCTTCATTGGCTCAAATCTCAGAAATTTTAGTTCCTTTATCTTTAAAATGGCTACAGTAATTATCTCATAGCATTTTTTGAACATTAAAATACTACTGTAATCCAGACACTGTCAGGAACTCAGAAATGCAAAAATGCATGTACCCGTTTTCATTCAGCAGCTGTTATTGAAAGATGATGCACCAGACAATCTTCTTGGGTCTGGAGTACAATAGTGAATAAAAAGGGACAAAAACTCTTGTCCAAAAGCACTTTACATTGTAGTGGGGGGAGAATTACAATAAGTAAAATGATTAAGTAAAATATAATAATATATTAGAAGGTTATAAATGCTATGTAGAAAACTTCAGCAGAGGAGGTAGTACGAAGAATAGACATAGGGGGATTGCAATTTTTAATAGGGAGATCCAGATAAGGTCTTGCCAGAAAATGAAATTTGAACGACGCTTAAAGGAAATGAAGGAGCATGCTAGTGCATGGACCCTAAAGCAGGGACATGTTGCTTGCTTGAAGACATCCTAAGAGACCATGTATCTGAAGCAGAGTGAGGGAGAAAGGATGTAAAGAGATGATAAGAGAAGTTAATCTGAGGGCTTATAGCCCAATGTAAGATGTAGGCTTTGATTCTGTGTAAGATGGAGAGTAAGTAAAAGGTTTTGATCCAGAGTGTGAGTGAAGTGACTTATTTTAAAAGTCTATTTGTGATGGCAGGCTTGTAAACAGACTGAGAAGGACAAAAGTAGAAGCCAGGAGATCAAGTAGGAGGCTAATGGAACAAACCAAATGAGAAGAAATGGCAGTTTTGGACCAGGGTGATGGTAGTGAAGGCGGTGAGAAGTGGTTGGCTGCTGAACATATTTAAGATTAGAGTCAAATGTCTTGTTGCTGAAATATCTATGAGGAGCAAGAGAATGTAAAGTCAAATGTAACTACAAGTGTGTTTTGGTCTGAGCAACTACAAGGGTGAAGTTATAATTGGTGGGTAAGGAAGACAGGGTAGAACAGGGTTTTAGGTAGTTCAGAGATTTGGTTTTAAATGTTCTTAACCCCACCAACTCACCCACCCACCCCTTCAAAAAAGGTAAATATTTGAGGTGACGGATGTGTTAATTAACCAGATAGGGAGGACTCCCTTCATAATGCACATCAAATAATCACTATATACTCTGAATGTCTTACATTTTATTTGTCTATTATACCACAATAAAGTTGAAGGGAAAAAAAAGATGTCAAATTTGAAATTTCTATTGCAAAGCCAACTAGAGATGTAAAACAGGCAGTTATATACACAAGCCTAGAGTTTAGAGAAGTCCAGGAAAGAGAGATAATTTAAGCATGGTTAGCAAAGAGACAGCATCAGATCTTGAGAACACAAGATCATTAAGGGACTGCGTGGAGATGAGAAGAGAATAAGTCTAAGATGACATGAGGAAGAGCCAACAAAAAAGCCTGAGAAGTGACAAGGGACAATAGGAAAAAAAAAGAGTATAAAGATGTGCGAGTCAAGTAAAGAAAGTGTTTCAAGGTGATGGAAATGATAAATTGTGGCAAAAACTGCTGATAGGTCTGAGAACTGATCACTTGATTTAACAATGTGAAGATTAGTGGTCACTCTGGGAAGATCAGTTTTATGTTTTAAGCCTTTGCTAATGCTCTTCCCCACCCCCCCTATTCAATATGTCATACACATACACGTCTAAATATTACTTATTGAAAAACATAAATATGTTGATTTCCTATTATCTCTCAAGTTTTAGGGTTATCAATATGAGAGCTATGTTCATATTGCCAAGTAGTTCATAATCTTGAGATGTATAGCTAAGACAGTGGACAATGTTTACCAGTGAAGTAAATGTCATACAAAATATATATGTGTAAGTTTCTAAAGAGCACAGGGAGAAGTACTCTCTCAGTGTTGGGAGTAAAAGGCCTGACTGACATTTCATTCTGGAGCATTGATCAGACTGTAGAGTCAGAGGATATGGTCTTTTTTGGAAGAAATGTCAAAGGGGTGGGTTGAAAGAGATCATGGCCCATTTCAAGGAATGGCAGGTTCATAAAAATAATAAGAAATAATAATAAATGAGAAAAATGGTACGAAATAAGAAATAATACGTAAGCAAGGGCCGTATTATAAGCTCATCCATATCAAATCAGGGAGTTTGAGTTTTAGCCTGAAGGAGATGGAAGCCTTTAGGATTTAGATCAGATTTGTATTTTGGAAAGCTCACTTTGGCAGCTTGGAACAGTGAGAGAATTGGGGAGAGGATATGCTAGTAAAGAGGCCCAATACGACTGCTCTGAAATGCAGGTAGGATGTAACGGGGTCAGAAATAAGACAAAGGCAGTATGGATGACAGAGTGGGCAATGAGAGATGCTCTGGTGAAGAAATGACTTGGTGATGATGATGACTGATTGGGTGTGGGAGGTAAAGGAGAGGAGGGAATTTAAAATAGTTTCTGGATTGAATACCAGTGTGGGAATATTAGAATGGAATTAGAGAACAGTATTACGTGTATGTATGCATGTGTGTGTGAGAGAGAGGAAGGAGGGGATAGAGAGAGAGAGACAGGGAGAGAGACTGGAGCTCAGGTAAAAGGTCTTGACTGGAAATAAAAATTTGAAAAATAAATAAGTGATGTTTTTTGTCTATTCCACCTGAAAATTATCCCCCTTTTTTAACTCACATACCATTTGCTTTCTTTTTTATTTCTTTAATGTTTATTTATTTTTTGAGTGAGAGAGACAGAGAATGTGGAAGGGAACAGAGAGAGGGAAACACAGAACCCGAAGCAGGCTCCAGGCTCTGAGCTGTCAGCACAGACCCCGATACGGGGCTCGAACTCACAAACTGTGAGATCATCACCTGAGCTGAAGTCAGACGCTTAACCGACTAAGCCACCCAGACACCCCCCACTTGCTTTCTTGAATTGTCCGTTTCTCACAAGCATATGCCTCCTTTTTCCACTTAGATCTTAAAATATGTTTCAAGATGTCCAGAGGGGTCTGTGTGGGACCTCCATCAGTCCAAAGAAAGTTGTGAAACTGTGGCCAGCATTGTAAGAAGAACATCTGCCTCCCCTCTTGCCAAATCTATACCACTGAATAGGTGTTTCTAGGAAAGGGGATGGTAGTGGCTGGACCCCATGAAAAAAGAGTTAGATTTTCTTCTGAGCCTGGGAATATTGAGGAATGGTAAATTCTTGCAAATCTTGTTGCTCCACCAAAAGCCCAATAAGTAAATGATGAGCACCAAAGCCTTGAGAGCCAAGGTGAAGGGCCAAGTGGCCAGATGTGGCAAATGAATGAGAAATAATCACATGAGTAGCAGAGCCACATGTATTTGACTTCAGCATGGTGTAGCCTTGGGCAACAAATATTCTAGTGAAAACTACCATGAGCCTAAGACCAAAGGCCTTTGCACAATTTTCTGGATTCTGTGAACTCTATAGTTCTCACTGATCCCCAAGGAAATCATCACATAACCCTGAGAATAAGTATTTTTCCCAGCCTTAGTGGTGGAGAACCGAGACAAAATTAATTTTATTAAATGAAGAAATGGGGAGGTCTTTATACCCGAGTGTCCTAAGGCAAGTTTTATTAATTCTAGGATGTATCTCTTTTCTAGGCTAAATATTACTACTTTTTTTTTTTAAGTTTTAAAAATTAATTTATTTATTTTGAGAGAGAGAGAGAGAGAGAGAGAGAGAGAACACATGCTTGGAGGGGCAGAGAGTGAGGGAGAGAGAGATTCCCAAGCAGGCTCTGCACTGTCAGCACAAAGCCCAACGTGGGGCTCTAGCTCAAGAACCATGAAATCATGACCTGAGCTGAAAGCAAGAGTCAGAAACTTAACTGATGAGCCACCCAGGTGCCCCTGAATATTAGTGACACTTTAAATCAATCCTTGTATGTTAGGATTTCCAGGCCCCTAAATACTCTGGTTATCAATGTTTCTCTTCCAAAGCAGGGCCAGGTCCATATCTGGCAACTCTGCTTTTGTAAGTAAAGCTTTATTGGAGCACAGCCATGCCCATTTGTTCACATATTATCTATGGCTATTTTTCACCCCAACAGTGGAATTGAGTAGGTGTGACAGAGATCATATGGACCACAGAACCCAAAACATTTCTTATCTTTGAGGGCCAGGTGATACTCGGAAATGAACACTATTCTCTAGATGTGGGCTGACCAAGAAAATGTATAAAGAAACTATTATCTCTTATGTGTATTCAGTGTAGTTTAAGTTTGATTGCTTTCGTGAGGGGATAGCTAGCCTCTATGTCATCTCTAAGCATTTTTCTCTTCCCATCCTAGTCTTGGGCTACTGCTTCTGAAACCCCTGGTTCATAAATTCATACCTAGAAATCATATTTTAAATATATAATATAGCTTCCTACCATTCCTTTGCCATTCTTCTGAATGGGCAATATTTTTTCTTTTGCTTGTTCTGGAACAATAAAAAAAAGGTTTTCCCATGAGGTTTTCTGAATGTTTCCTGAAGCTTATTTAAGTTCTGATACTTTAAAAATAGCATTTATTTTGTCTTAATTTTATCCATTTTATTTTTATGATCCTCCTTTCCATTAAAGTTTAATTACTGTCACCAAAGGTTCCTTCTGTCATTACATTCTTCTGTTTTCAAGTTGTTTTTCTAATATGATTTCTTACATTTTATAACTTTAAAATTATTACATTCTTATTTATGTTTTTTGAAGATGTCATTTAATATTATTTCTTACATTTTTACACCTTTAAAATTAACTGCCTTTACCCACAAGATTTTAGACGGTTCATAACACAGCCCACTGCTTTTCTTGTTCAGGTGCTAGTTGTTAAACTATAATCGTTCTGTCAATTGTCCAAAAAATGTTCCTTTTAGCTGAATGTATGTAATAGGTTTTAATTTTCATCAGGATAGAAACAAGTAAGACTTTATGAGAAAAATAAAATAGAATCCATGGTATTTTGTGTTAGTAGTGTTCTTCGTGAGTACTCATTCATTCACTTAGTTTGCACTTTTTATGGCAGGCACCATGTGGGCATTGGAGTTACCAAGATTCCTGTGGAGTTACAAAGATTTCTGGGATTCAGGGTTTCTCAACTTGGCACTAATGACATTTTGGACAAATAAATTCTTTGATAGGAGCCTACTGTGGCATTGTTGAATGTTTAGCACATCTTACACAGTCTTTACTCGGAAAGACTTATTTTCTAAATGGGAATGACCTTTAAAAGAGTAATTACTTCCCAGGGTGGTAAGTGCCAAGGTAAACATATGTATACATTGCCATTGGAATTCAGAAGAAGGAACATCTAACAGTTTAGTAATTAGGGAAAACTTTAAGAAGAGGTGACATTTCAGTTGGGTTTTGGAGAACCTTGCAATATTTACATATATGAAAAGAAGCAATGAACATACAGAAAGAGTACATCTAAAGCTGAGGTTCTTCTGAGATTGTAGCTTAAGTCCAAAATTTTAACATGTGTCTGTGAAGGATGTGAAAGATTTTGGTCCCAAGTGAAGAAACTAAAAATTCCCATTGTAGTTTGTTGCAGGAAACCCTATTGTCCTACAATATAGCTGGGATACAGCTATCTTGTACACTGTGGGATGTTTAGCCGCATAACAGAAGCACTCTCTGCAGTCTTCATAACCAAAATATCTCCACACGTTGTCAATTATCCCCTGGTTGGGGATGCAAAGTGGGGATGGGGAGTGGAAATTATCTCTAGGTGAGATATACCTTGATAGAGGAATACTTCAGACCTTTATCTCCTCTCTTTACTGATTAGTAGGAGGGTGAGCATCTTATCTCCATTTGTTTATGTCCTTACTCCACCAGTGGGTTCCCATGTGGGCCGTCCTTATGCAGTTCTTGCCAACCTGCTTGAGGGATGCACTCATTTGACCATGCTCCTTATGTATGGTAAGCATATGTGGGTTTGGGGCCTATCTCTCCATCCCCACAGGGAAATCCAACTGGTGTGATTTCCCCTTACAAATGGCTGGCCTTGAAGACATGATCACCACCATAGGTCAGGGAGCAAATATTAGGACCTGGTCACAGATTTGGGCCACATTTTCTACCAGTAATGCTGACAATTTAATCTTCATCTGCCTGAACCAAGTATCTTGCTGATTATTTAGATTCATTTGTAAGTTTGTCTAGTAATTTGATGGTCCAAGTTCCATAGTAATTGGTTGTATTAAATAATGTTTACCAACCTATGGTCATATTATATACGTAAAAATTGTATAAGTGTATAGTATTTCTATGATTGTCACTTTTATCATTGCTGTTTCTCTTGACTGTAATATTCTTCCCCTATATCTTCCAATAGCTGGCTGCTTTTCCTCAACTCTGCTGATAACATTTTCTCCTCATATAGTCCATCTCCATTACTCAAAATAAAACTTCCTTTGCACCTTCACCTTATATGTTCTTGTGTTTCATTTTATTCTTAATTCTTAACACTTAACACTGGAAATATTTATTATTTAATTAAATATTTTATTTAATCAAATGTTTAATACTGAAAATTAAAATCATTTTCCTTTGCTTACTAATTATTTTTCCCATGCTAGACTAACACCCCATGAGAGCAAGTAAGTTGTTAGTCCTGTTCACAGTGTAAATAGGTTTTCAGTCAGTGTTGTTTAATGAAGACATTCACCCGTGCATGAATGAATGATTCTTTATCAGTGAGAAGTTTGCATCTAGAATATTTACAAAGACAAACCACTCAATTTTTATCAGGTATCTACAATTAATTAACAGTTGCCAAGGAAGCAGCTACAATTAATTAGCAGTTGCCAAGGAGATATCCTGATAGGGCTGTTTTAATGAATACTGTAATGAATATACATTAGCTCATTTATTATGAACTATGTATGATGATAAAAGCAGGTAAGTCTGAGGTTCACTAGTCTCTGTATATCTAAATCTTGTGTTAAGTTGACTTAATGATATTTCCAATAATACGTTTTTAAAAAATTCAAATGTTAAAAGAAATATTCTGTGACATATTTAAGTTAGGTTTTTGACTCTTTTGAATATCTGAAACATAACAACAAAACTATGAATGTGGAGTAGTTGAGGGCATGGACCCCAAATCTCCCCTCCAGAGCCTTATTCCTCTTACATGCTATGTCTACTTTTTGTTCCCAGTGAGATTGAGATACTATTTTTTTTTTAATTAATTGTATCTCACCTTTTCCTGTGCTTTGGCCACAACATTCAGACTACCTGAGTCTGAATCCCTATTCTACCACTCACTAGCTGTTTGATTTTTTTTAATTTTTTAAAAACCTTTATTTATTTATTGAGAGAGAGAGAGAGAGACAGAGAGAGAGGGAGTGAGAGAATCCCAAGCAGGCTCTGCCAAGTCAGTGCAGAGCCCAATGTGGGGCTTGAATTCATGAACCGTGAGATCATTACCGGAGCCGAAATCAAGAGTCAGACAGTTAACTGACTGAGCCACCCACACACCCCAGCTGTTTGATTTTGAACAAATTAAAGCACATATTTGCACCTCAATGTTCTTATTTGTAAGTGGGATGATAATAATAATCCGTACTTCACAGAGTTGTGTGATTAAAATAGTTAATTTAGGTAAAGCACATAAATAGTGCCTGATAAATGGTAAACGCTCTGTAAGATTTAGCTATTAAAATAGGGAAGGTTTTCAGAGTTGGAAATAACTTCAGAGATTTTCTAGGTCAGAGTTTCCTAAAGTATTCTTAAGGATTTATAGGTATGGCATAATTTAAAAAAGATTTCAGATGGCCAGTGCATTTTGGCAAAGCTTGCTAAAAATGTTAAAGGCAGTATATCTTGAAATCTGGGACTGTGATACCTCCAAGTTTTTTTTTTTAAATAATTCCAGTATAATTAATGTACAGTTTTATATTAGTTTCAGTTGTACAATATCAACAATTCTATACATTACTCAGTGCTTAACAGGATAAGTGCACTTTTTTTTCAGTTTATTTATTTATTTATTTTGAGAGACAGAGAGAGAGGGAAAGAGAAAGTGAGAGAACCAGCAGGGGTGGGGCAGAGAGAGAAGGGGACAGAGGATCTGAAGCAGGCTCTGTGCTAACAGCAGCAGGCCCAGTGCAGGGCTTGAACCCACACACCTTGAGGTCATGACCTAGGCCAAAGTCAGATGCTTAACCAACTAAGGCACCTGGGCGTCCCAGGATAAGTGTACTCTTAATCTCCTTCACCTATTTCAACCATCACCCCCCCCAACCCCCCCCCACACACACACACCTTTCCTGTGGTAACAGTTTGTTCTCTATATTAAAAGTCTATTTTTTTTATTTCCCTCTTTTTTTTTCTGTGTTTTGTTTCTTGAATTCCACATATGAGTGAAATCATACAGTATTTTTCTTTCTCTGACTGATTTATTTCACCAGTATCTCCAGTTTTGTTCTTCATTTTTAAGATTGCTCTGGCTATTCAAGGTCTTTTGTGGTTCCTTACAAATTTTAAGATCATTTGTTCCAGTTCTATGAAAAATGCTGTTGGTATTTTGATAGGGATTGCTTTAAATCTACAGATTACTTTGGGTACTATGGACATTTTAACAATATTGGTTCTTCCAATCCATGAGCATGGAATATCTTTCTATTTGTCTCTGTCATCTTTAATTTATTCCATTAATATTTTACAGTTTTCAGAGTACAGATCTTTCACCTCCTTGATTGTTTATTTCTAAGTATTTTGTTATTTTGGTGCAATGGGATTGGTAAATGGGATTGTTTTATTAATTTCTCTTTCTGCTACTTCATTATTGGTGCATAGAAATGCAAAGATTTCTGTATATTTTGTATCCTGTGACCTTCCTGAAATCATTCATCAATTCTAGTAGTTTTTTGGAGTCTTTAGAGTTTTCTATATATAATATCATTTCATCTGCAAATAGGTAAAGTTTTACTTCTTATTGGCAGTATTTCTCAGGTAAAATATATAAATGTTCATTTTGATTCTCTAACAGATGAAACTAAATTAGACTTTTTTCTTGTCTTTGTGACCAAGGGACATTTACTTTTTCTTTCCTATAGGACGTTTCTCAGACTAGGAGCACACTTTGGAAAACTTTTTGCAGATGAGGAAACCGAGTTCTTGTCCATGAAAACATAGGCCTAGGCATATTTAAACACTTTATTTGAATATTTAAATTCGATCAGATCACCCTCATTTGTCTGCTTGAATTTCTGACCTTTTAGGCTCTGCATCTCAGCTCTCAATACTGACTTTAGATTCTCCTTGCGTTTATGACTGTTTTGGATGTAGTTCTCTGACCTTTCACATTTTCCTGAAAGACCATGCTATTTTTTGCCATTTGACCTTATGCACCACAACCTCAGTAAAAGGAAATGCTCACTTCTTACTAGAGGAGAATTGTGACTTATTCAAGGTCACACAGAAAGTTAATAACAAGGTTAAGAATGGTAGACTCATTCTTTTCCCAGCACGGGCCAGCCATCTACCTCTGGCCTGAAATGTTTGGATTGATCATTGCTTAAATGTGAATGCTTTTATGAAAAGCATGTGCTCTATAGCTCACCATAGTCTATGCCAGGGGCCAGCAAACTTTATCTGCAAAGGGCCAGGTTGGAAGTGTTTCAGACTCTGTGGCTCATAGGATCTCTGACTCAACGACTCAATTCTGCTATTGTAGTGCAAGAATAGCCACAAATGATATGTTAACACATGGACATGGCTTTGTTTCAGGAAAGCTTTATTTACAAAAAAACCCAGGGATGCCAGATTTGGATCATAAGCTATAGTTTCCCAACTCCTAGTCTACATCACTCCTTAAAATCTCACATCTAGATGGCTTTATGGGTTTGTGATTTAAGTCTGGTCCCTAAAAATATTTAAGTTTTCAAAACCTTGAATATAGATATGATAGATAAATTAAGAACTGAGAACATTATTAGGGAATTTCCACTAGATAGCTATTTATATTAATTAACTATTTGAAATTCTCATTTTTTAGGGTACAAGCTACTGAAATCCAGGGACATTTGTTCTTAATACCGTCATTTTGATTGTGTTTATGAAATTTGAGTCCTTACTAGCATGCTATTACTTTATAGAATTTTCAGTTGCAAATCTGGAATAAGATTCCAATGGGAACAATGACGGAAAATGATGCAATATCTTGGTGCATCTGCATACAATGTATGGTTTTCTTTTTATCAGATGCAGAGACTTTATTTAAATGTACAATTATCCCTGAAGCCACATAAAGTTGGCAGAATTCATGTTTCCTCATAAATTCCCAGTGTAGTAACTTAGGATTGCTGACTCTCGCAGGATTCTGCCAATTTTTGGCCTTGGTTTATGCATTCCAGCTTTTAACTTGTCTTTCAAATGTGCTCAAACACTCTCTAATTAGTGGCTATTCATGGCACAAGGAAAGGAAAACTCTCAGTTGTTAATGTCCGATATTTCTCTCTTATTGAGACTTAGGGAAAGAAAATATTACCTTTCCACTTTTCTTAATTTGTGTCTTATGTTTTAATGAACATAAGTATTTTATAATTTAGACTTGCCAAGTTTGCCACATTTTCATGTTCTTCTCGTTAATAATTTTTCAAATGACGCTCATATTATAAATTTTTGAAAATAAATCATTCTTTACAGTGTAAGCAGTAAACACTAGAAGGCCCAAGACTCAACATTCTTTAAAAATGGAACTACTGGTACAACTTATTTTGAAGAAAGATAAACTTATTATCTTTACAAACCAGGAAAAATTAAAATATAGTGTCTGATGGCAGATACAGCATAACTTCTTTGATCAAATATTTTAATAAAAATTCTCCCTTGATTATTACTATATTTTAAACCCATGTCACAGCTACAATTTTTTATTCTTCATCTTTTCAATTCAACTTCCCCCTAAGAACAAGAACAACAAAATGCTAAACTGGCTTCCTGGAATCTTCCAGATGGATATGTAGCCAAACTAAACATCTATTACTTTGTCAAAGAATATTGGGAAGACAATTTTTTAGACAAGTTTATTAATGTTTCTCAATTAAGATATTCTTCCCTGCAGTATTTAAGTTATTAGAATAAACATTTAAAATATATAATTTACATCAAGTTGTCACATATTTTGAGTATTTCCTTTGGAAATAAATTTTCCTTTTAAACATTCAAGGTTTAAAGGTTTATGTTGATTTTATGATGTCTTACAGGAAAAATTCTCTTTCTTGTAATCATTTATCTCTACTTCAGGGCAGAACATGAAAGAAACATTCTGTATGAAGAAATAAACTCTCAAGTAGTCTCTCAAGAATACTCCTAGTTCACAGGGACGCCTGGGTGGCTCAGTTGGTTAAGCGTCCAACTTCGGCTCAGGTCATGATCTCACTGTTTGTGAGTTCAAGCTCCGTGTCAGGCTCTGTACTGACAGCTCAGAGCCTGGAGCCTGCTTCGGATTCTGTGTCTCCCTCTCTCTGTGCCCCTCTCCTGCTCGCACTCTGTCTCCCTTTGTCTCTCAAAAATAAACAAACATTAAAAGAAATTAAAAACAAATAATCTAAAAGAATACTTCTAGTTCATACAGTAAGGTATACTTGTCCAATGAAGTAAAGTGAAAAACGGAACCATAAGGACAGCAACTGGCTACAGGACAAATTCTGTACTGCTCCCTTTTTTTTTTTAAGTTTTAATTTATTTATTTTGAGAGAGACAGAACATAAGCAGAGGGTGAGGGGGTAGAGAAAGAGGGGAGAGAGAATCCCAGGCAGGCTCCATGCTGCCAGTGCAGAGCCTGATGCGGGACTCAAACCCACGAAGCCATGAGATCACGACCTGAGCCGAAACCAAGAGCCGGACACTTAACCAACTGAGCCACCTAGGCAACCCCACACTGTTCCTTTTAATGAACAGTCTCCTTAGAGAAGAAGCCTGCATTTCATTCCATTTTCTACAGTCTACTTGGGTTTATAACCAGAACTAATCATTCATTCACTCTTTACATGAATTTTCCCACTGGCCAAAATTATTGTGCATTCCTAACTCATGACAATGCAGCAAAGATGTAATTATACTTGTAAGGCTTTTTGAGCTCTTCATAGGGGAAAGGTGCCATATAATCAGGAACTATGACAATTGTCTCTGTGTATGGCTACCTGCTGGAACTGACACTTGTGGCTTGCACGGCAGCAGTCTGATCAAAATGTTATTAAGAACAGAATCAGCTACGAAGATGCTCATTTTCATTACCACATATTGCAACCTACGTTATGAGGTTATGGAGATATTTTGAATGCTACTGAAAAAATAGGCAGGTTTAAGCTGTTTTAAAACTCCTATAGATAACTGAGCAGGGAACACTAACGACAAGTTCCTTTACCAAGAGATTCTTTTAACATGCACTCGTGCACACACAGAGACACACACACAGACACACAGACACACACCCACATGAACTTGATTCAGGCTCATCGTTTCCTGGCTATACTTCATAGAAAACTTTATCACTGGTTACACTGGGCTTTCCAAATACTAATTCATGTACTTTTACATAGATTTGGCCTTAGATTATTGATACCCTAATTGAAGTATAATATGGATGGATGCAATCCTGTTCCTAAGGTGCCAGAAGATTTGAACTTCAGAACAAAAAAACCTTTGGGATGCCTGGGTGGCTCAGTTGGTTGAGTGTCCAACATCAGCTCAGGTCATGATCTCAAGGTTCGTGAGTTCCAGCCTTGCATAGGACTTCATGCTGACAGCTCAGAGCCTGGAGCCTGCTTCGGATTCTGTGTCTCCTTCTCTATCTGCCCCTCCCCTGCTTGTGTTCTCTCTCTCTCAAAAATAAATAACATTAAAAGAGAGAGAGAGAAAAAAAAAAAAGAAGATAAAAACCTTTGAAATAATCAGCCAAGGCTGGCAACTGTTCCCAGACAACTGCCATTTTCCTCCCTCTTCTTCCTTGCAGCAGTATCCACTTTGCATCAGAGACTGAAAAGCCAGATAGTCCCTAGGCACACCTCCTTTGAAGTTAGGACATGAACTCATGACTCTATTTTGGCCACTAAAACAGGAAGAGGAGGAGGAGAAATTCTGGATTGATTGCTGAGGGAGATTTTGAAAAAAAATTTCCTCCTTAACTTAAAAGAGAGAGGTAGGGGCACGGGAATCCACCCCCCCCCCCCCCGCAACCCCAGCCCCTTTATTCCTCTTTCTCTTGTGATTGGATAAGAATGTGATGTCTAGAGAGGCAGCAGATGTTGTGTAGCCATGAGGTAACAAGTCTAAGGATAAAAGACAACATTCTGGGGATAGCAGTATAGAAAAATGGAAAAAAACCCAGGCCTTTGATAAAATCATTAAGTTACTGAAACCAACTTTGGAACTGCTTACCTTGAGACTTTGTTAGGAGCAACAAATGTACTTATTATTCAGAGTCACTTTTACTCAGAATTCTGTTTCTTATAGCCAAAAACATTATTCCTACTACACTCAATCTACAATTCTAGTGTTTGGGGATCATGAGAGATAAAGTGCATTTAAATAATTTTAAAAGAAACAAAATAAACAGGAAAATATTTGCGCAGTTTTATGTGTTTATCATAAAGTTAAAAAAACATTTCTACAAATCATTTAAGGTTTAGGATAGTTGATAATTTTCTTCCTGCATTTGACTTCAATATTCTAGTTTTCCATTTTGAGAATTCCATTTTCATAAATTATTCTGGTGTGATGCCTGATGTTTATAATTTCTGCTTGTCAGAAGCCATGACTGGGATTCTATATGTATTCTGTTTCTTTTACTTATCATTACTTTATAGTTTCAGGAGTCAGGTAAAGCTGTTCATATTTTTCAAGTCTGTATTCCTCTTCCTTTTTATTTTTATTATATCTTCAAAGAGAATTACTCTACAAATCATTTTCTCTAGGTTCAATTTCTTCTTAAAATAATCTTTGTGTCAGACTCAACTAGATATTTTGTTTTAAAGTTATCCCTAGAGAGTCTTCCCTTACCATTTGAATGCTAAAACCTACACCACTGGCATATATTTTTAAAAATTTTTTTAATCTTTATTTTTGAAAGGGAGAGAGAGAGAGAGTGTGAGTGGGGGGAGGAACAGAGAGAGGGAGACACAGAATCTGAAGCAGGCTGCAGGCTCTGAGCTGTCTGCACAGAGCCCAATGTGGGGCTTGAACCCCTGAACCCTGAGATCATGACCTGAGCTGAAGTCTGACGCTTAACCGACTGAGACACCCAGGCGCCCTGAACTGGTATATTTTTTGATAGTGTCTATCAATACATGAAAATAAAACTGGATTTTATTTAATAATTGGAATGATACTTTGTATATGCTTTCAGCTGCATACATTCATTTCAAATAGCAATTTGAGAACAAATTTCACCTAGGATGAATTTCTGGTTGGCCTTAACCAGGACTAATTTTTTTTCCCCACGGATATAACTTGACATAAAGATTATCATGCTAAAATATGATTCTAACAATCAGCACTTAGAAGTTGTGAAATACAATATAATAGGATACCTATCAGAAATAATGGACTATACAATAGAAATAACAATGGGTAAGAAATCTACCCTAAATGAGACCACTGTGAAATGTGCCTCATAATGAAAAATCATTTCAATCTAAGAACTTTAAAAGACACTGAAGTCTAATTGCATTACTTCTTATGGTTAATTATCCTTATATAAAGTAAATCTTACTTTAAAATAGTCATGAGTTCAACCAGTGCTTCCTGACATACTCTCAAGAAAAATTATATCTCTGAATCTGAATTTTATTAAGGAAAGACTAACTTTTTGTCAATGTAGCAAAACACTTAGCAAACTGTCCAAATAGGAAGAAAGGCCTAAGTCTTCATATCATTGTTATCGTTGTGGACCAAGTAGTAAGTTTATTATCTAAAATCTTTACCTTTGTATTCTACTGATACTTCCTTTTATGAATTCTGTGTAAATTAAGATTTTAAATTCATTAACCAAATAATTCTATCTTTAATGTAACAAACATCTATTGAAAACATATCAGATGTTAGCCTAAGGGCTGGGACTATGATATGATTGTTGCCTCAGGTACCTCACAACCCAATGGAATGATCATAAGAGCTTACAATTATTTACATTAGCTATGCTATTACTAGCTACATTATTAGTTACATTATTAGTTACAATTAGTTGTGTTATTACGAACAATAATAATGAATACTGTTAGTTTTTTATTATGTGTGTGACAGTGATTCAGGGATTAACAAAACAGACACAATCACGGCCTTGATGGAGCTTCCATTCTGTTAGAAAATTCAGAAGTAAAATGATTATGTAATTAATGTATTAAGCCTGGGACTCATGCTACCTAGATATCAGAATGCTATAAGAACTTGTAATTCAGGGTCTGACCTAGAGATGGCTTCATGTCAGGTAATACTGGAATTGGGGTTTAAGAAATGAAGAGTTCACCAGATGGAGAAGGCAGATTCCAAGAAGGCAGAAGGAAATTCCAAGCAAAGAAGATGATGTATAAACCTAGGTGTTTAAAAAAATTAGACACGTTCTGAAATAGCAAAGTATATTCTCAATAAAATTCTTTGCAACATGGAGGGAATCAGAGGAATTGCTTGTTTCCTTAACATTAATGCCTAAAGAAGAGACAGAAAGTTCTTTTTCAAGAGCAATTTATTCATGGAGGAGACTGGTCTAGAGAAGTATTCGCCTGTCAGGCTACAGTAGGCTATGTTCTGAGGGTGAAATCATATTGGACCTTCCCACCGTGAACAGCACCTCATTCTTAGAGATGGAGTAAACATCAGAGCCAAAACAAGAAGATGGAACACATTTTCCTTATAAGGAGAGGAAGGATAGAGTGTCCCAATAAAGCAATGATAGAAAGAACTTACCTCTTACTTATCTATTTTTTATTTTGGTGAATGTTACCACTATACTCCCTATAGCCTAAAATGGAAATTTGGAAGCCATTCAAAACATTTTTTCCTCCATTACTGTCCAAATCAGTCAGCTATGAGCACTTGTTTATGCCACCTCCATTATATGTCTTGAATGTTCTCTTTCAATCTCCTCTGCCTGACCCAGACATAGCTTCTTCATATCAGGTTATACTAGAATTAGGGTTTAGGAGATTAACAGTCTCTTAGCTCCTCTCACTTCCTACTGTACTTACTTTTAATTAGGCGCTTGTTACTATTTTAGATTAGCTCTTCTTACTTTCTGGACTATGGTAACCCCGGCCTTTCTAACAGCCTTTCACCAGTCTGCCTGTCTCCAATTTCAGCTCCTTCCAATCCATATTTATCATCGTTACCAGAATAACCCCTAAAATAATTTGGTGATGTCATATCTAGGTTCAGAAATCAAATTCTTTTAGGAATAGGTCTAAGTTTCTCCACATTGCATTCAAGGAACCTTATACAGTTGGCCTTTGAACAACATAGATTTGAACTATGCTGGTGCACTTATATGTGGACTTTCTGTTTTGATAAATACAACACAGCATTTTCACAGCAATGCATTTTTCTTTCTGTTTAAAATTTTTTTTAATTAATTAATTTATTTTTGAGAGAGTGACAGAGAGAGTGAGTTGGGGGGGCAGAGAGGGAGACAGAGAATTCCAAGCAGGCTCCACACTGTCAGCACAGAACCCAGTGTGGGGCTTGAACTCACAAACCATGAGATCATGACCTGAGTTGAAACCAAGAGTCAGATGCTTCACCAACTAAGCCACCCAGGTGTACCTGTATTTTTCTTTCTTATGATTTTCTTAATAATATTTTCTTTTCTCTAGCTTACTTTATTGTAGGAATACAATATACAATAAATATACAAAATATGTGTTAACTAACTGTTGGCTATCAGTAAGGCTTCCAGTCAACAGTAGGCTATAGTAGTTAAGTTTTTGGGGAATCAAAAGCTATATGCAGATTTTCAATTGCCTGGGGTGATGGTACTCTAACCTGAACCTTATTCAAGGGCTAACTGTAATTTGACACCAGCTTTCCTTTCTGGTTTTATTGCCTGCAAATCCCCTCTACATATTATAAACTATAGCCATAATAAGCCAAATGGCACTAAAAGTTAGGTTTTCTAATGGAGCCATTCTCTGGTGAATTTCACTTTGGAGGTCATGAGACTAAGTTTGGCCCATTTAATGTATCTCAGAGGACTCTTCAGATTACAAAAAAAAAAAAAAAAAAAAAAAAGAAATGCAATTGGGAATACAGTAAAACCTTGGTTTGTGAGCATAATTCGTTCTGGAAACATGCTTGTAATCCAAAACATTTGTATATCAGAGAAATTTCAAGAACCATTGGCTCACTTGTGATCATCTGATGTTCAGCTATTACTGAACTACTCATAAAACATTGCTTGTCTACCAAGTTAAGATTTATTAGACATGTTTGCTCATCTTGCGGAACACTCGCAGAAAAATTACTCGCAATACAAGGTTTTACTGGGATTGGATTTCACAAAAAGGAATTTTTACAGAAAGTATTTGTTTTGATTTCACTTCTTGAAAGAACATTGTTATTAAAAAAAAAGTCATAATTTTTATAGATCACAAAAAAACTCCTAAAGCTTTTGGTTTGTATGCAACCAATACAAAGTGCCTCATGTGAAACTGACCAATAAGAAATGATCTTACTTAATCTACGTAAGGGATGTACTGCAATATAATGACTATAGTTAACAGTGCTACGTGATCCATATGCAAGTTGTTAAGGGAGTAAATCCTAAGAGTTCTCATTGCAAGGGAAAATGGTTTTCTTTCTTTTTCTTTTTATTGTATCTATAATCTTTGATGCATGCTAACTAAACCCACTGTTGTAATCACTTCATGATATATGTAAGTCAAACCATTATTCTATATACCTTAAACCTACACAGTGATCAATGTCAATTATATCTCAATAAAACTGAAATAAAACTGAAGAAAAGGAGCAATTATATTTATCATTATAAATATGAATGATTCTATATTTAAATAAAAGTAAAGTAAACTTAAAAAAAATCTATGTAAAGAAGTCTGGCCTAGAACATCAATGAAACAGTAGGTAGAGTCTGTCAGAGCTCCTCCTCTCTGCCATGTGGGGACACAGCAAGAAGGAGGCACCTGCAAGCCAGGAAGAGGGCCCTTACTGGCAAACAGAATCAGCCAGCACCTTGATCTTGGTTGGACCTCCCAGCTTCCAGAACTACGAGAAATAAATTCCTGTTGTTTAAGCCACTGTGTCTATGGTATTTTGTTATGGCAGCCCAAGCTGACTAATACAATACCTAATAGTTGGAAATTGTAGGCTTGAGTAATTTTTTAATTGGCAGCCCAGCATCAGGCGTTTTGGTAATTGCTGCTTGAAGGGAGGCAAAGCTTACCTACCGAGAAAGGGAAAAGCAGCCCTGGCAGCTGACAGCTGGTAGATTGCTGGGTTGCTACTCCCTGGGCCCTGGTGTTTCCCCACTGATCACAAACAACTTCATAAAATATCAACCTCAGTTGAGGACTGTTTATGGTCACGATGGAACAAAACAAGAACAAGACAACTACCAGATCATACCTGAACGGAGATACAAAGGCCTGATGCCTCCTCTACTCTGAGGGGCTACTGCTTCTTCTCCAACAGCAGCTCTAGCTCCTCTCCATTCCCCTGGTCTCATAGGTTAAAAATACTAGAATCTCCAATAACCAAATGTCCCACTTTCAGAGAATACCCAATCCAGAAAAGACAACCATGTTCTTGAAACTTCTCCAAAATACCTACAAAGTCCTTTCTAACTCCCTCTCACTGACATGCTCCGTGGTGCTCCAATGTATGCAGCCTCTCTTGGTGCAGCAATTAATACACCTAATGTTGGTGAGTAGGTATAATTGGTGGTCTTCACTTGCTAGTTATCAAAATCCCTTTTAGGATCCTTTTTTCAAGGCTCTCTGGCATTAGTGAATTGGGCACCTGGGGTACACAAGTCAGATGCATCAACTACTCCACAAAAGCCACTGACTGTGGAGTAATCACTACAGTTTAAGCAGCAGCAGCAGCAGCAGCAGCAGCAAGAGCGGTGATAACAACAGAGACTGCAGCACAGGTCAGCACCCAGCTCTGGCAGGGGGCCAGAGCAAACGATGGCTTTCACAGTGGCATTTCACCACACTGTTACTTTTAAAATTGCTTTTTCCAGTGTTCTAAGTTTTACCTATTGTCTTATGGTTGATTCTTTCATTTATTTAATGTCCTCTCACTAAAGTCTTTTTCAGCTTAAAGCATACAGAATTGGTTATTGTGTGATCAACTAAGAAGTCTTTGATATTGGAACAGTATTCTACATAATATTCTTGTGCAACTTCATGCATTTGATGACTGAAATATAACTCTCCAGTCACAGAGGCTCTTCTAAGTTCCAGGTCTACATTTTTTAATTGTTTACTGAGAAGCTCCTTTAAATATACAACATGAATTTACAATTTATCATATTGAACACAAAACTAGTCATATTCCCAGGCCTCCTCTATTTATTTGTCTATGCAGTTGATATTATCTAAATCAGAAAGCCATGACTAATTATTCACCAAGCCCTATGGATTCTACTGTCTCTAAAATCTATTTCTTCTCATGTCTATAGTCACCTTTATAGCTCTAGTTCAAAGTTTTGTTTACCCATGGGTTATTTCCATGGTTTCATTAACTTGTTATCATGGTTGCAGTTGTGACCTCTATAATCCACTCTCCACATAGAAGCCACAGAAATCTTGTTAAAATGCAAGTCATATGATGTCATATAAAAGCTTTTTTTGGTTCCCTTTTGGAGAACAGAGTTGGTTCCAGAATAAAAAATCATGAGATACTGGAATGTCCAGAAATGCTCTTGAAATTTCCAAGGCATGTGCATGTCCAATTATGCTGTATGAAATAGATTTTGGTGTTCACGTTTTTGTCTAATAGAGAGCCTTTTAGGTCTCTATTCTAAGCAGAGAGTCAGTCTGTTAAAAGGGATTTTTAAAAATCTTTGCCATCCCTGTAATACCACAGTGGCATATCACAGACTGATTCAACGAATATTTATTAAGTTTTTACTATGGATCAGGCTTTGTTCTAAGGTATAAGAATATAGCAGAAAGTAAAACAGATAAAGTCTCTGCCCTCATGGAGCTACCATTTTAGTGGGGAGAGATGTATAAGAAGGAAATAAGCATAAGTATATAATACAACATGTTGCGGTAAGTGCTATGAAGAAAATAAAGCAGGGTGAGAATGACTAAGCATATTTGGAGGGCAGCTATTTCATAATAAAGTGGTCAGAGAAAGTCACTCTGAGGAGCTAACATTTTATCAAAGTTCTGAAGAAAGTATGGAAATGTAATGACATAAAGTAATATATAGCTTTTTGTGTTTATATATATAGTATAAAAGTATAGTCTTTTGTATGTAGTATATACACAAAATATATAGTTACACTATATATATAGTTATATTATACTATATATTATACATTACATATATATTATATATTACATATATAATATATAGTATAAAAGTATACATAGACTAAACTTTTATACTATTCAGTATAGTCTTTTGTATATATATATATATATATATATATACATACAATAGATACATGTATATATATACATACATACATGTAGTATATATATACAATATATATATGTATATTATATATATATGTGTATGTATACAAAATATATATATATATACAAAATATACGCTATAAATGTATATATAGCATATATACAAAATATATAGTTATACTATATATAATTATATTATACTAAATATATAGTATATAAATATTATATATATAATATATAGTATAAAAGTATATATACTTTTATATACCTTATATATATATTTATATACCTAAAGGTATATATTTATATACCTTTCATATATATATATATATATAAATACAAAAGACTATACTGAATAAAAGCATGAGTTCCGGAGTTAGACTGTCTGGGATCAACCATGAACTCTGTGATCCTGGACGAGATACTTATTTTCTCTGGGCCTTAACTTCCTGTTTGTGAAATGGAAACAATGTGAATACTTATACCGTTGGGTTGTGCATCTTAAATAAGTTAGTGGATGTAAAAGTTTCAGAGAACACAGTAAATATTCAATAATTGAAGTTATTACTATTTTGAAAAATGTATACTCAGAATTGAGGTTAGGAAGAAAATCTTTCAGTATCGCAGAATCTAATCAATAACTTGTAGACCGTAGGGGAAACAAAGCCTTTAGTAGAAACAAATGAAGATTCAGATGCTAAGCTTTGAGTGGCACATAAACAACCATTCATATCACTCATCCAAGTGTTCACTAAATACCTACCATGTACCAAGCACCACACCAGAAAATGGACATGAAAGGGAGAAAGTTAGACATTATCTTTTTTTCCCAGAAAGTTTAAAGTGTAACAAGAAAGACATACAGTAATTATGAAAACAAGCAAGTAATTAAGACAACAAGCAATTATGATAGAAGGTATATAGATAATGATATAGGACATATAAGGATACTCTAGGAGTATATACCTGGAATAGTAGTAAGGGCTATGAAATAAAGAACAGACATGCCAAACAACATATAGGAAATCGTCTGGACTAAACCAAATAATTTCATTAGCTTCACTTTTATTTTAATAAGGTACCTATAAAAGAATACATATCAGAAGTATAATGCTCACTAAATTTTTGTATCCTGAATTTGTTGCCCATGTAATCAATATCAGGATGAAGAAACAAAATATTCCAGAGTACAAAAGCAGCCCCCCTAGGTACCCACTTTCAATCACCACCTTACCTCTATTATAGAGGTATATCTATCTATAATAGATAACCACTATTATAATTTCTGATAGCATAGACTAGTTTTGCCTCATGTTGTATTCTATGTAAATGAAGACATATATTATATATTCCTTGTGTCCAGCTTCTTTCCCTAAACATTTATACAGAGACTTGTGCATGAATGTTCATAGAAGCCTACTTGTAATAGTCAAAAGCTGGAAGAAAACCACCCATATATCCATAAAGAGGTGAAAAAATAAACTGGTATATTTATATAACGGAATACTATTCAGCAATAGAAATTGATAAACATTACAACATGGACAAATAAAATAATTATGCTCAGTGAAAGAAGCCAGACCAAAAAAAAAAAAAAAAAAAAGAGAGAGAGAATATAGTCTATGATTGCATTTATATAAAATTCTATAACATTCAAACTAATCTGTAGTGACAGAAAGCACAACAGTATTTGTCTGGGTGAGAAGTGGGTGAGCAGTGCCATTGAGAGTGATGGAATGTTCATTGTCTTGATCATTGTGATGTTTTCACTGATGCATATATTTCAAAACTTATCAAGTTGTCCACTTTAGGTATGGTTTATCCGAAGGCAATTATATTTAAATAAAGGTGTTTTGTTTTTTTTTTTTCAAAGGAGATTTGGGTAGTTTACTAACAAGTATTAGCAAAATCTTCCTGAATTCAATATGTATTGAAACCTCTAAAAAAATACATCATCACATATCTTCAAAACACATATCTT
This sequence comes from Panthera uncia, assembly GCF_023721935.1. NCBI lineage: Eukaryota > Metazoa > Chordata > Mammalia > Carnivora > Felidae > Panthera > Panthera uncia. The sequence goes on from NW_026057585.1 coordinate 47,943,877, forward strand.
CAAAATCCACTTTGGGTGGATTCTACTTGGCTCTGCCATGGTAATTAAAAATAAGGCTTCTGAGTCAGGCTGTCAGGGTTCAAATCCTTCCCCCTCACCTTACAGGCATTGTAACAACTAGGCAAAAATTATTTCTTTAGGTTTCAGTTTCCTCATTTATAATGGGCACAATAATAATACCTACTTGAAAGAGTTAATGTGAGGGCTATATGTGTTAACATATGTAAAGAATTTAGAACTCAATCAATATTAGCAATTGTATTACATAAAGAAGTGGAGATTCTGGTGCCTATATTAGGTAAAATTAAATGGGCAGTTTCCTTGCAAAATTGACTGAACGGGGCTTATTTTCTGTATTGATCTGACTCATATACTGGCACACAACACCCTCCCTGAATAAACTCTCTTCTATTTTCCAAGTCTCGTTTCTTGATGTGCACAAGTCAGTATGTCCTACCCAAATGAATCTCCTAGTACTTTACATAATTCATCAGTTTCTCTCCCATCTCTCTGCTTTTGCACATGACTTTTCTGTGGCTTAGAATATCTCTTCCAGAGAATCAAGAACTCATTAGGAAGACTGAATATATTTCTGAAATTCTCAACACATGGTGTAGTTCTCACCAAATTGTAAGTTTTCAACAAATGTTGGGCAAGTTTTCCCTGATTCCAATTTTCATTCTTTTATTGAGTTTTCTGTCACTAATGTTAAATACAGTTATTTCTTATCCTGTCCCTTAAGCTTGGTGTTAACTGAATGTACCATTTTGCACTTCTGTTAGAATTAGTAAATGACAAAACTGGGATGACAGTTTATAGATCTGCATCTCACTGTGTCCACATTTCCTACTCTTTTTTTAATCCTCTTTTTTCCCCAGTCTTCCTTTACAATTAATTATAGATGCCCACATAAGCCTGTTAATCCATAGCAGGCTGATAAAAATGATGTTCTTTTTAAAAAATGTTTTTAAATGTTTATTTATTTTTGAAAGAGAGAGAGACTAAGCACAAGCGGGGGGGGGGGGGGGCAGAAAAAGAGGGAGACACAGAATCTGAGCTTTTAGCACAGAGCCTGATGCAGAGCTTCAACTCAAACCTTGAGATCATGATCTGAGCCGAAGTCAGACACTTAACCAACTGAGCAACCCAAGAGCCCTAAGAATGATGTTCTTTTGCTTCTTCCTAAAATTTTATCCAGTTTCTCTGGTTTTTTTTTTTTGCTAAATTACAAAATGCATACCTATGATCTGCATCACAGAAAATAAGAGCTTGTTTTTCAAGTATGAGAAATTTTATATTAAAAAGTAAATTTAGAAATGTTATAGAATGACAAGTGCCTGGATATGAGAAGCTACATAGTTTCTATATATATTATATTAAGGAATATTGAAAGTACATTGTTCAGTAATTACTGTATAGAAACATTCAAAACTGCTTAACTGTGTTTATGGTAATTATTGTACTAAAGCAATTATATTTCAACACGTTTTACCAGTTAGTGTGAAATCCTTTTGCAAAGCATAAACTTATAATAAAAATGATAGTTCTAAACATTTGTCCTCAAGGAGAAACATAATATAGAATTAATAGACATCAATAAATAGTATAAGCTGACACAAAAATTAGTGTACTGCCTGTGGCACAAACAATATTATTTATATGATAGTAAATAACACTAAAGTTCTATTAGCTGAAAGGGAAGTATTTTTTATGTCTTCCGTACCAGGCTAATGTAAAAAAAAACATACCGTTAAAAGCATTTTTTAATAGGCTTTGAAAAATGTGCATGTTAGCCATATGAGGTGTCGTTACCTTTATAATCTTGTATGTTAGGAAATGAAAAAAAAAAAAAAAGAAACCACCTTTATTTTAAAAGTTTGAAAAGATAAAATTGATAATTAAGAATATTGAGTCATAAAGCGGTGGTACTATAATCATCTTATATTATTAACAAATAAACTGACAGTCATAACCTTATGAAACTCACTGATCATCTCCTCAAGGTATCATGTGGACTGAGCAGTTGACTCATGATTCCAGAACACAAAATGCACCCTGACATATATCTCAAGAGAATAAGCAATTCTTGTCATGTGTGACAAATGTCTATAATCTAGTAGAGGTATTAGTATAACTTGATTTCTAATCAAGTGCAGTGCTGTGGAGGTAAATCAATCAAATGAGCGATATCAGCATAAATAATTTAAATTGCTAAAAATATAATTAAAGCAGAACTATAATCTGTAAACAAACAGTGAAGTTGATACATTATGGAATATTACAGATAGCAGTGGATTTGAATCCAGGTTCTCCCATTTTCTATCAGAGTGATCAGTTTTCCCATTGGTAAAAATGTGGTAACATATACCTTACACAGTTGTTACAAGCTTTAATGAAATCATGTTTGTGGGTAAAGATTCTTTCATATCCACTAAATAAATATTAGTTTCCCTTCATTGTCAAGAATACAAGCCCACTTGTAAACTAAATCAATTTTGTCTACATTATTCAAAAAAAAAAAATTCTTATGTTTATTTTTGAGAGCGAGAGAGACAGAGCACAAGTAGGGGAGGGGCAGAGAGAGAGGGAGACACAGAATCCGAAGCAGGCTTCAGGCTCTGAGCTGTCAGCGTGGAGCCCCATGTGGGGCTCGAACCCATGGACTGTGAGATCATGACCTGAGCGGAAGTCAGATGCTTAACCGACTGAGCCACCCAGGGGCCCCTGTCCAGATTATTCTTTTATCAGTAGGGAAGAAAAAGTTTGAGTTGTAATGCAAATGCCTTCATGCATCTTCAGGTCTATCAAAGTGCCAGGATGCACAGAAGAGATTTAAAAATAAGTAGAGTACTGTGTTTAAATATATCAACTGCTTTATTTATAGGATGTTGCACTAACAAGTATTTTCTCTTTTTTAAGTTTTTAACTTCTGACTTCAATACCAACTCTTCCTTGTTACTCATATAGTCAAGAATCCTTTAATATCTACCAATTAGCCAGATTCAAACTCCTCAATCTACCTTTATGTTTTTATTTCACCGTTCCTATTAACTTATTTCAAGTATCAGCAAAATTAGGGCTTTCTTTATTCCATAGATATGCCCTTGGACTTTTCTCCACCTGTCATTTCCCCTGACTGCTTTCCCCCCAATAGTTGAAATGTAACTTCCCTTTTAAAGACTAGATCAAATGTTCTCAAATCTACCCTCTCTTCCTCCCAAATAGAAATAATTTTATTTTCTCTAAATATTTTGGCGGGGGGGTGGGGGCGGTACTTTTCTTCCTCTCTATCTTTCTTTTCTTTCTTCTTCCTTAGCTATACATACCATATGCAAGCCTTTATGCTAGGTACCCTGGAGGATGAATAAAACACAATACCTGTCCTTAAGAAACTTACAATTTGGAAAATACAGAAGGAAAGTGTGTAAATAAATGACTAAAATCTAGGTGGAATACAGAAGACCGAAGGATAGAAGTGTAGGCCTTCTACACAGGAAGAAGTCCCCCAGTGTGTGCTTCTCATGGGTCATGTTCCCTCACCTCTGGCTTCCACATGAAGCCCACAGGGGATTACAATTCTCCTCCTTTGACAACTTTTCTTTGAAAGAATCTTCCAGTGACTGTTATCTTTTCTCCTCTCAGAAAATGGAGGTGGAGGAAGAAGCCAAGTGGGCAGAGTGGAAGAAAATATAAAAATGTCCATCTCATCACATTCCATTTTAATGTGTGTCTCTCTCTCCTCGAGTATGCAAATACTTGTCCAACATCTCTCTGGACATTTCACAGAGGAATAGCAACTTCTTATGATTTGAGTACATTAGAATTAGTAGTTAATCTCTTATCTTTCTAAGACAACAAGAGTTTGAGTTTTGTAGTTGATGAATGCTCCTTATTACTCTAAAATAAACCAAAAACACCAACACGTAGGGTTGTAGATTTGTCTCATCCACCCAGGGCTAAGCCAGGAGACCCTAACTCTGTGGCTTGGGGATTTATTTCTATTCCTTACTCTGGGATGGCTCCGGAGGGTCGCTGGCCAGAGCTGAGAAGTTGCTCATCACCCCCCAGAGACCACAGTGCACCAAAGAGCCTCTCCAATACTGGGGCATCACAGAGCATTTCCAGCTTCCAGGGACACAAGGATGGGGTTTCCAGGGAGGGAGTTTTGTTGATAGGCCCTCTGGAGACCTGTCCTGGTGGTTTTGTTCTGAGATTCCAACCTTGCCTGGTTCACTTGGTTCTTGGCCTGAGGCCAATCATGACATTAAACCTGGAGATTTTTGTCAGGCTCTCCTACTGAGTTACCTCTTTATTGCTGAACTTGTCCTCCCTGGTTTACTCAAATGGTAGGCATATTCCAGGCAGCATCCAGTCGTTTCATTACATCAGCTGCACTGGAATCCTGTGATTTTTTTTTTTTTAATTTTTTTTTTTAACGTTTTATTTATTTTTGAGACAGAGAGAGACAGAGCATGAATGGGGGAGGGGCAGAGAGAGAGGGAGACACAGAATCGGAAGCAGGCTCCAGGCTCTGAGCCATCAGCCCAGAGCCCGACTCGGGGCTCGAACTCAACGGACCGCGAGATCGTGACCTGAGCCGAAGTCGGACGCCCAACCGACTGAGCCACCCAGGCGCCCCATTTTTTTTTTTTTTAAGTAATTAGTAATCTATACAAGTAACTCCAAAGCTTGCATTATCTTCAGTCCTACAGTATAGCCAGATCAGCAGGGCAGCCCTTCTAGCTAGTGAGGTAAAGCTTGAAAGTAAGCTCAGGGAATGTTCCAGAAGCCTTATCTTCTTTTGCAGAAAGAACTTTAATTTTTTCAATACTTGGGTAGCCTAATAATGCCACCGACATGCTTCTCCAACTGAACAAGAATTCCTAAACCAATCTTGCATTCTCTAAAAAATTGCAGTTCTAATCTCAGTGTAATGATCACATTGTCCCAAGTGGTTTTCCAAGCAAAATACAGTTTGTTCTAGATTCACTTTTGAGCTTTTATACTTTAACTGCAGATGTCAGTCTGTCATGATTTCTTGGCTTTCTCTACAGTAATGCATTCTTCAGAGAGGTGATTTTAACTTAAGAAGCTAACAAAGCTTGCGATATCTACAGATAGTAGCCACAAAAGTCCTATTTACAAATATTTACAATGTTTACAAATACCTATTACAAACCTTTAAGATGGGAATGAAATTGAAATTTGAGATTTAGTCTTCAGCAAATTTTATTAAAATATCTAGATATGTTTTCTTCTACTTTCACATTACTGTGCATTTCTGATTCTTCTACCCTCACTGAAATGTCTTTTTATGCCATCCTATCCTCACCATCTTAGGTCCTCTGTCCTTCACACAGTGAAGGATATGCTTCACACAGTGGCCAGGCTCACAGGACATCTTTCTTATACATCTTGTTTTCCTAGTATGCATTTTCTCATTGGGACTGGAATATTGCTGTTCTGTTTGTCTCCTAACAATCTGACAGAAACCTCAGAAACATTATGCTAAGTGAAAGAAGCCAGACAAAGAGACTACATGTATGATTTCACTTACATGAAATGCTCAGGAAAGGAAATTTATAAAGACAGAAAGCAGATTAGTTGTTCCTTGGGGCTGTTGTGGGAACTGATATAAAAATGAGGATAGATTGCAAATGAGCACAAGGAATTTTTGGTGGGCGTGATGGAAATGTTCAAAACTGCATTGTGGTGATGATCACAAAACTCTATAAATTTGCTCAAAACTATTGAATTATACATTTAAAATGGGTGAGCTTTATGCTGTGCAATATATACCTCAGTAAAGCTGTGAAAAAAAGAATCTGAGTGACTTTTTTCCTTAGTGACCTTAGCTGGGAGGGTACATGAGAATTCTTACTTAAATTTTATCCCATCACTCACAAATCTAACTTACCATTTCTCTGTTTAAACCTGTTTCATTAAAACTTCATCATTGCCCGCTAAATGAAGTCTAACCATGGCACATGACCCCCTCCATCATGGTTACTCTTTCCTCATGCGTACTATTTGCACATTTAATTACCTGTGATATGTTCTTTAGCAACACTCCTTTTCCTACTGCCCACTGTTTAAATTACAATTTATTGTCCAAAAGAATCCTCCAACTTCATGTCCTTTGCAATTCCTACGTGGACTTTACCAATAGGATTAAGTATTTCTTTGCACTATTTCTGTTCATTCATCACACTTGTATAATCCCATGTAATATGCTGTATTGTATGTAATGCATTACTTCTCTATGTTCCTTACCTGATTGTAACCTGCCTAACACAAAGGCATCTGTTGTACTTAGTGTGTCTAATAATAGTCACAATGTTTAGCACACAGTAGGTCTTCAATCAATGCTTACTGAAGTGGACTGAACTAAAGATTTGTATTTGCTCCAAAATTTGCCCAAGTGGTGACTAAGACTTTGGATTTCAAATGTTATATCCATATGTATCATACCTCTGAAACCAAAGAAAGCTGTATGTGGGGGGAGGAAGACACAATTACTGGTTTGACAGATTTTTACCTCAATGAGATTTTGAGCAACTATGTAGTCTGTACATCCTCAGGCTGTTCTAACCTTCTTCTATTCTGAACCTGTCATTTTTACTGTACTGACATCCAGTTGCTGTATCTTTGTCCTACTAATATTTGATTTTTATGCTGATAAATAAATATAAATTATCTGTTTTTATTCAGTTTATGTTGATCACTAATGGCAGAAGCAAACAACATAAAATAAAACATACAACACCTAACACGGCTTTGTTACGTTTTGTTTTTTTTACTAAAAACTGAAAAACTGATAGGACAATCATATACACATGTGTATATATATATATATATATATATATATATATATGGTGTGTGTGTGTGTGACAAAATTTAGATGACCTGCTTGTTTTGTTCTAGGAAAAGTTGACTTGATTAAAAAAATACAAATTGGCAAAAATTTTGGTAAAATTTGATATGAACAGAAAAATAGGGATGGGAGAGTATATGAAATTCTTAATGAACTTGCAAGAAACTGTAACTTCTAAGAAACACAGGGAAGATTTATCCTATTTTCTGAGGCATTCCTAAGAATCATAAAAATTGGATTTTGCTTCATGAGATGTTAGTAAGACGGTAAGGGCAATTCAGCATGTTGCTTACATGGTGGCCCAGGTTTCTGGGAGTGACATTTATATCATGAGAGAGAAAAAGTTCTGCTTGACTTGGTGTCCTGGAGGATGGATAAGCATATATTGAGATTCCCTCCTGTTAAGGGTTATTTTGTGTTTTAGTTTTGTTTTTTATCGAGTACATTTTGTTAAATTCTGGTTTGATATGCCAATCCCATTACCCATGAATTTATAATCAACATATTTCTAAGAGGCAGCACAATAGGAAATTATTATTATTTCAATAACTCCAAATGCAAAATACATTTTGTCCTCTTACCATTTCATCTAGTTAAAAATAGATCTAGAGGCTAAAAATTATGTAACTACAAAAAGAACACACTTAATATTTTAGTTAAATTGGTGTGTGTGATTCCTCTTAGAATAAAATTAGAGTGATATAAACATTGTGAATGAATTTACCATAATTTATACTTGTTGGGACATTAACAGTGATGCATAACATCCACAGGGGTCAAAAATGAATCAAGTATTATATTCAATGGTATTAGTTTAAATTTTACTTTTGTAATCACTTCTGCTGATGCAGTTTTAAACCATTCCAGTTTTGACAATAGTTATTCAAGTTAGTTGTTAATTTCTTCTCATTAAGAAAAGTTTCCTTGGGGCTCCTGGGTGGCTCAGTTGGTTAAGTGTCCGATTTCTGCTCAGGTCATGGTCTCATGGTTTGTGAGTTCAAGTCCCAAGTCAGGCTTTGTACTGATAGCTCAGAGCCTAGAGATTGATTCGGATTCTATGTCTCCCTCTCTCTCTCTGCTCCTTCCCCTGCTCGCACTCTGTCTCTCTTGCTCTCTCAAAAATAAATAAATGTTGAAAAAAAACTTTTAAAAAGAAGTTTCCTTTATCTACAAATACAAGCTTTCAATTGTAATTATCATAAGACCAGAAACTCAAAATGGTTTACTGTAGTAAGATCATGCCAACAAAATAATTATCCACCAGAACTTCTGCACATTGCTACAGACTTAATTGCAGCTTTATAAGACTTTAAAACTTTAACAATGGAAAGTCCAGTTTCTCCCTTGGAACATAATAGAGACAGAACAGCAGTATTTCCTTAATCGTTAAACCCCCTTTCATGCAGAATGTTTTAAATAATCTCTAAAATGGCATATGAAGGACATGGTGAGAACATATTATAAATTTACACTAAAATAGCCCAATTTATTTTAAAGCAGAGTCAGAGATTTACTTCTGTGTTCGTAGAATAGCAACAAACCCTTTAAAATACAGTTTCTAAAGATATAGGCAATGTATCTAAGAATGACAGAAATCAATTAACATATGGCACACGCAGCTAAAAGTGATATTGTACAATTAAGTGGATTTATGGATTTTTTACCTACAGATCTTCACAAGTACTCCCAAAAAATCAGCATTTACACAATTTTAACTAAAAACCAACATAGTTTCTTATGTATATGTGCTTTTTACAAAGGGCTACGCATTTTAGGACATAATTTTATTGTTTTATATAGTTCACATAATTAAAATACATTAAAACAGAATAGAAACATTCAGAAAAGTGCATTTCAACTCTGTAGTGTAGGTTTTGCAAAAAATGGCCGTTTGTAACATCCTAAATGACAAAATGGAATAGAAATAAAACAAAACAAAAAGGAAGAGCTATTAAGCTCGATGTATACAACAAAACGAGGATAAATTCTTTGTATCTTGCTTTGTTCCAAAAAACAAGTTAAGATGGGGTAAAGGATGAATATGTCATACTGCACCACGATGAAGCCCTCTGTAAATTGAATTTCAAACACTTCAACGTTTCAGTATGAAACATACCCTACTTCCAAGTCCTATGTATACAGTGTTAAAAGTACATGCACCCACTATGTTGATTGTTATTTATTTTGCAAAAACATCATTACAAAGACTCATTTTACATGCAGATTGAAATGCTTTAAGTCATTGAACTGTACAGATAAAGCCAAGGTGGTTAATTAACAAATGTGTTTTATATAACTATTTCACAGTAAATCACATAAAATGCAAGTATACCTAAACCAATCAATCACTGGCTTTTCATATTTTGACTTGGGGCCATGTGGGAATAATCTATCACTTTGGAAAATAATTTCACAACGAAACATTATTTGAGGGTACAGCAGAAAAACTGGGCAACCATATTTTGTCTCTGAAGAATATAACTGACTAGAAAAATTCTCCTATTTCCTACATTAGGATGACTTCTAAAATGAATTATTCTGATCTATTCAAAAATACTCATACAGAAATTATCTGTGACAGCAGCTTTATATTACAAATAATAAAATAAATTTGAGAATATATGGGTATTAATGTTTTTCTGGGACTGAGGAAATGTTGTATTCATTGAAATTTAAGGCAACTGAACACACTTGTAACAAAAATCAGGTTTCTCAGTATTAGTCAGAAACGTCATTGTTAAACTTTAACAAAGACCAAACATTTTGCATAAATCTAGGGAGTAGGAAGGCAGCCCCCATCAGCAGGCAGCACACCAAAAATGTTTGGTTTCAATAATACAGTTTGGGAGAACTACCTCTACAAAGTCTACTCGTGCTGATGCTCCTGATGCTGCCATTTCTGACGCCCGAAAAGCTGCTGCCTCCACATCCTCTGTTGTAGGTGTCACTGTATAGTCTCAGGCGATTGGGCAAGGGGCACACTCTGGATCTTCAGATGCTAAGATGAGAAAAATCAATTTCAATGCCCAAAAGATGGAACTCCTAATGCAGAAGGTGACTAAAATAATTACCTATTGGTCTACAGGACAGGGAAGTGGGATGTTTGTTCGTTTTTACGTAATTCCATAGAAATAGGTTTTAAACAAGATTGTTGGAGGAGGTATAGCTCTAGGATTAGGAAGCATTTTAGACAAGATAGAAACAAAAGTACACTGAGTGGAATTGGACCAGATGACTAAAAACATGCATACTCCCTGAAAGGAGAAAGCAAAATATTCACATAAAGATCGTTGAGTGATATTTTCCCATGAAAATAATCTGCTTAAACTTCCATTTCCAAGGTAATTTCTGCTCATTTAAATTAATTCTCTACAATAACAAACATTATTGATGAATGCCGTTTAAGGCAGAATATGAATGGATCCATTGCTATTTTACTCGAATTTCAGCATTCCATTTTCTCTCTGAAAATAACAGACTTTATTTTATGAATATCTTCTGTTATATGAAATTTTCTTCTTAAATATATCAGTTCCCATCATACATAGAATAATTCAGCTTAATCTGTATAGTGTTTGAGAAAAAGCTTCTATATGAGAAGATATCACTGAAAGAAACCAGTAAGAGATATATATGAAAGAGGACATACTGTAGAAAACTGCATTGTATAAAAAGAATTTTGATTGAAAGAATGCTTTGGGTTGTAAAAATTGATCATTGCTCCCATTTTTAAAATTAAATATTTAAACCGCAGCTTTTGCCCAGCATCTTCACACTGTAATAAAAATATGTGTAATTTGTATCTTGAAACATAATTTTTTATAAATCATTGACTTGAATGCAAAATGATAAATGCAAATGTTGGAACAAAACAATTTACAAAATATTTACCGGCTCTGGAAACACAGAAGTAGTGCAATTTAAAATACCATGGTTATTTTTAAATAAATCAGTAAAGTAACCATCTTTTTTATTTAAAAAATGTCATTCTTATGACAGTCATTTATACAGCTTATGCACCTGAATCCATTTTATTTGATATACTGTAAAGGGACAAATGATCACAAATTATACTGACAGATTCTTATTGAATATAATTTTTCAGCAGGAGCCATCCTGAATCAATTAATCATGCCATTACTCTAATTCTGCTCTCCATTTTGTCCAGAAAAGCCACCAATCACGTTTCACTTAATGACTTATACATATTTTATTTACAATTTTTGATGCACTACATTTTTTCAAATTCATTAAATGCTATAACTTTCCTAACATGTAATGATTTAAAAATTGGATATGCTTAAAAACAAAGCAAATCATGGCTTCTCACATAAAAGCAATTATGGTTATACATAATATTAAATGATAATTGAATGCTTTAGCTACAATAGAAATCCTCTTTGCCCCATCTAAAGAGACTGCTATATTTTCAATTAAAAAATAAAAATGTATTTTTACATTACAATATTTTTGCATACAACTGAAATTAGTGCACATTAATCTTAAAGCATTTTCACAGAAGGCAAGAAATAGAGTCCTCAAACCATATATAATTATTAATTATATTAGAAGAACTTGGCAAATTTTCTAAAAGTTGAACAATTCCAGGCTTATAAGAGGTAGATTAAGAGTGCACATAAACTATTTGAATAAAAATTACTTATCTGCATGTTTAATTGGCAGGCGATACATAGATTCTTTGTGAGGATATTTTGCCTCACAGATATTGCTAGAATTTTAGTTTCATTATTTCTTGCTTGGTGTAATATGATGTAGTTATTTAAAAGAGATGTTTATTTACAAACTGACATAGCTATTTCACATCATTATTTTAATGATCCCAATATATAGTCCATATTCTTATTATTAAGAATTAAATCCATATTCTTAACTTTAGTGACATAAGGAAAATAACAGCACGTGCAAATATTACAAAAATATTAATTTTATATTTTATATATTCTACTGTATTTTATAAGGTAGATGTAGATAATACTATGTAGCTTCAGTTCAAATTCAAGTTGAATATAATTGTACACTTCGTGTATTTTTCTTGAATAATTTGAAATATGCAGTTGGATAGCTGCCAGACTCAAAATAATTAAATCTTAGAGTTTTGTCTCAGATCTCTCTGCCTTATCATTTGACCTTCTCATAGGGCATATAGATTATTCAAGAATGAATTTGTCTAACGGAATAGTAATATAGCATTCAGTATTCTCATTCCAATATTGAACCAGCCAGAATTCAACAGCACCTGAAATCTTAAAGTATTATAGAATCCAATTTGTCTTTGAAGATAGGGCACAAGTACAAATCATTTGCTTAAACATCAAAGGCGATTAATAGATAAATCTTTATAATGGCAAGTAACATTTTATTCTTTAAATACATTGGATAAAATTCCCCAATCCATGTGTCATTTGCAGTATAAGCTTATTAAAACTCAAGGAACACAGAATGTGCTTTTATCACAAAATGTAGTCATTTGACAAATAAGAAAATTTAGGCTATAAATATTATTTGTATATAAAAGGTTGAAGTAATAATAAATAATAAAATGCAATTATGTACCAGCTAAATCAACTTCTGAGATTCCTTTGCTCTAAAACATACCTTATAATATTTAAAAACGTTTTGTTGATACACTAAGGTATTTCAAAGGAGTTTAATTTTTTTGTTTTTTGCTTTGTTTTTTGTTTTTGTTTTGTTTTGTTTTGTTTTGTTTTTGCACGAGAGAGAGAGCATGCGTGAAAGAATTGGGGAGGAGCAGAAGGAGAGGGAGAGAAAGAATCTTAAGCAGGCTCCACAATTGTGACATCATGACCTGAGGTGAAATCACAAGTCAGATGCTTAACCAACTGAGCCACCTGGGCACCTCAGGAGTTTAATAAATAAGTGGAAGAGTGTTTTAACTATGGTAAGTCACTACAGAAGTAATGCGTTTAGAGGTATACAAGTGAGGGAGTGACAAGATTCTGTTTGATGAATTAAAGAAATAATTCAGAGATAACCTATGATCGAGTCTTTATTTTTTAATAAGAGATAAGCATAAAGAAGAAATTCTAGGCATATGGAATTGCATGTACGAACAATATTAAAAATTTGGAGCAAATGACTTCTAAATGGTCAGTATTCTTTTACAAAGGAGCTTAACATGGAAGGAGTTGTTGAAAAATGAAGCAATTTATCACATGTCCTTATACATTTATGTCTATACCCCATTCTTTTTGTTCAGCCTAAAAAAATATTTCTTCACCTATTTTGGTCAAATTCTTACTTGTGCACTTACTCCCAGATCCTACCAATCTTTTCTGGGAAGGATCAGGCTTCTTAAGTTTTCCTCTCTTTCTTCTTCAGTGACATCCTCTCTACTGGTTCCTTATTCTTGGGCTGTGTGCAACCTACAAGTCAGCTATCTCCTCTTCTACCCATAACATGTATACTTTATGCCTAGCTCATGTTAACATTTATTTCTTATTCACTGAACTAAAATTCATTGAGCAGCTGCTTTGTGCCAGGCCATGTATTGAACAATGGAGAGAAAGATGAGTTGGTCTCTGTCTTCCTTTCTCCTCTTCTGAAAAAGGCAGTCTATCTTCCTTCTTCATCAAATGTTCAGTCATCACCCCACTGCTCTCTAGATTTCTTGCCTCAATTTATTTTTTTAAATAATTTTTTCAATGTTTATTTATTTTTGAGAGAGAGAGAGAGAGAGAGAGACAGAGCATGAGTGGGGGAGGGACAGAGAGAGAGGGAGACACAGAATCCAAAGCAGGCTCCAGGCTCCACACTGTCAGCACAGAGCCTGACGCGGGGCTCAAACTTACAAACCATGAGATCATGACCTGAGCTGAACTCAGACACTCAACCAGCTGAGCCACCCAGGTGCCCTTACCCCTCCAATTTAATGAAACTGCCTTGCTCTTAGGGAGTTAGTATCGCTAGTGGTGAGTCTGACAGTTTTGGTGAATAGAAAGCAATCTAGAACTGACACCCACATCTCCTGCTATCTGCTGACTTTAAGCTAGTTATTTGACTTTCCTTGAGTCATCATATTCTTAATGTATGAAACAGTCACAGTGACACTTATCTCAGTTTACTGAGTGAAGCTCAAAATGAAATATAATGTATGCCTTATAGCTCTTTACCCAGGGCCTGGCACATAAAAGTTCAAGGAGTTGTTGTTAGGTATCAGTGTCCAAAAATCTTTCTGATTCCAAATCCTACTAATAGTTCTCGGTCTTTATCTTTTTGGGATTTCTTTGCTTTCTTTGCCTATTGATTATTCCCTTCATCAACGCTCTTCCTTAAATTCTACACACAGTGATCTTGTGCTTCATCTCACACATTAGTGTCTCCTTTTCTACTTATTCTGTAAATGTTGGTTTTCTGTTCTAACTCCATTGCTCTCATCACTCAATACACAGAGATCTGCTCCCACAATCTAAAATAACATATGTACTAACGATGTTTACATCTATCCTTCCAACCAAATTTTCTTTGAGCTTCAGATTCCTATATTTAACTGTATTCCCGGTATAGAATTGAATCTTCTTAAATTGAATTCATTGTTTCCCCTTTAAACCAGCTGTTCTCTCTGGACTTTTAAAAAAAATATTCATTTACCTTCACTGATTTACATTCATTATTCTGAAGTACATCATGAGTTCTTACCTGGATTATTACAACTGCCTGTTAATCTGTTCCCTCCTCCTGAAATCCATATTCCACATGGTTACCAAAGGACGTTTAATCACACCACCCTCTTATGAGCTGAATAGTCTCCCTTGCCCTCCAAATTCATATGTTGAAGTCTTAATTCCCAGTACTTCAGAATGTGACTGTATTTGGAAATAAGGTCTTTAAAGAGATAATTAATTTAAAATGAGGTCACTCAGGGGGACCTTAACCTAATATAACTGGTGTCTTTATAAGAAGAGGTGATTAGGATATAGATTCACAGAGGGAAGTGAAGACACAGAGAAAAGACAGCCATTCACAAATCAAAGAGAGAGACCTCAGAATAAACCAATTTTGCTGAAATTCTGATTTTGGACTGCTTGTTTCCAGATGTGAGAAAATAAATTTCTGTTGTTTAAGATGCTCAGTCTGTAATACTTTGTTATGGTAGCCTTAGCAAAAGAATATACTACCCTGTTATATTTCTTTAACAGTTGTTCAAAGTACATGAGATAGAATCTCAACATAATAAGCCTCCCTAGAGCTACCACACCTTTCTATTTAGCTTCCTTTCTGACCCTTGTGTGTTGTCATACTAAACTTAAAAGACCCTCCACTGCTTATAGTTCACTGCCCAACTGTATTCCTTACCTTCGTACTTCTGCTACTACTGTCC
This sequence comes from Panthera uncia, assembly GCF_023721935.1. Lineage (NCBI taxonomy): Eukaryota > Metazoa > Chordata > Mammalia > Carnivora > Felidae > Panthera > Panthera uncia. Next base: position 47,959,110 of record NW_026057585.1, read on the forward strand.
TTTTAACTGGGCTGACTTCTATCCAGTCCTTTAGATCAACTTAATTATTATATTTCCTAATTTGATTTTTAAGAAACGTAGAAGTAAGAGCTGTAAAACATGGATACATAGAAAAATGGGGGAATCACCATAACCTTTAACCCTAATATGACCATTATAACTCCTTAATCTTTTCCTTCTAGCTAATTAAGACTGATGTTTACACAACTGAAATTTTACTATATGAGCAATTTTGAATTCTGTGTTTATTTGATTTGATATTATTCTTTTTAAAAAAAATTTTTTTAATGTTTATTTATTTTTGAGACAGAGAGAGACAGAGCATGAACGGGGGAGGGTCAGAGAGAGGGAGACACAGAATCTGAAACAGGCTCCAGGCTCTGCGCTGTCAGCACAGAGCCCGACGCGGGGCTCGAACTCACGGACTGTGAGATCATGACCTGAGCTGAAGTCGGCCGCTTAACCGACTGAGCCACCCAGGCACCCCTTGGTATTATTCTTTAAGCATTTTTTATTATTAAAAACACATAATTAATGTAACCATTAATGACTCCATAATATATTTTACCATGTTGGTTTACCTTGATTAATCTAATCATTCTTCCACAACTAGAAATCTGTAAGTTTTCACTGAATGGGCTTAATAATGAATTGTGTGTTGTAATTCCCAAACTTTTAATTCTAGACTTCTCTCCTTGTCTTTGCATCTGTTTATGAGTTGGTCCTCATTACCAGAGCATTTTACCAAAACTTAGTCCAGAACAAACCTCAGTATTTCCAACTATTACATTCTCACCCTTCCCATATCTCCCAAACCTCTTTTCCACCTCTACCACAGTAATTCACCAAGTCTCCCAAACTAGCAGCCAGTGGGTCATCCTGACTTTTCTTTCTGTCAGCCTTTCCTAATTCAAATTCAATCATTCACTAAAATGTTTTGACTCTGTCTCCTAAGTAGATCTGTGTCTTTCCTCTCCACACTACTGTCATTGATATAAACTCTTTCACATGATCTCTAGGCCACTGAAATGGCCCCTAAATCAACCCCTTCTGTCTCCAGATTCCTCAATTCTATCTTCCTCAAATTGCTTCATAACTTTCACCATAACTGTTAAAGATATAAATCCGATCATGTCAGTCCATAGCTTAATAGCTTCAGTGGATCACTGGATCCTTCAAAACCATGTCCTAACTGCGGTGTTGAATAAATAACTGAGTTATTTACTGAGATGTTACCTTTTTTAAATTTTACATATACTTGGAATTCAATGCGGTTTTTGTTTCCATGAGGATTAATTTGGAAAGGTTCTTAATGACATTCCACTGATTTCAGATTTTGCTTGAGGTTGGCTTTAATAAATTGTCTTGTACGTTCCAAATTAAAACAAACAAACAAACCTATATTCCAACCATTTCTCATGGCACTGTAATAGGTGTTTTATATATATATATTTATATATATAATATATATAATATAATATTTATAAAATGTTATATATTTATATATATAACATACATTAATATATAATTATATATTGTAACTTATACATTAAATATATATTTTGCTATTCAATCCTTTTTGCAACCCCCTGAGCAAATCAGCCTGACTTTTCCATTTCATATTAGTGTTTCTTGAAAAACTATATTGTGACTTTACATAGGTGTCTGTGTGCCTTAATCCACCCCCAAACTGGGAACTTGGAAAAACAAAGTATAAAAAATAAAAATTATTAAAGAATTTAAATACCCGTGTCGGCAAAATCTTCACTGGAGGTTTGAGGTAGGAAGAATATTAAAAGAGAAAGAGGAGACTAAAAAGTATCCTTGGGTAAAATCATAATCAGAACAGAAATAAAATATTTTTCATTTCTAAATTCCTTTGGCATGGAGACATACAATAATTCTGTGAAGCTCTCCATAATGGAGCCTTTACTAAAGTAGGTTAGGGGTGCCTGGGTAGCTCAGTCAGTTGAGGGTCCGACTTTGGCTCAGGTCATGATCCCACGGTTCGTGAGTTCAAGCCCTACATCAGACTCGCTGCTGTCAATGGAGAGCCTGCTTTGGATCCTCTGTCCCCCTCTCTCTCTTCCCCTCCCCTGCTTGTGTTTTCTCTCTCTCTCTCAAAAATAAATAAGTTTTAAATAAAAATAAAGTAGTTTATTTATACCAGTGTCCCACAGGGCCTGAAAAAAATAAGACTTCGTACTCCTACTGTAAGTTTAAATATATATAAACTTCTCAAGGTTTAGTCAATTCACAAATGTTGGAAAAACAATAAACATATTGCTAAAAACATTATTACTCTAAGAATAACTCATTAAATCACACACAGTAATCAATAGAAGTACACATTCATCATTTCAAACATGGAAACTTAATGGAGCCTTGATGGTAAGCAATAATTACCAAAGAAACACTAATGTAGAATTGATATTCAGCACTAACAAATTAATTTTGAAGCTAATTGAAAAGAAACTTTCTTTGAATAACACTACTATATTGTTATAATTTTTTATTATACTTTTAAAGAATGTTCTGATGCATTCATTATATGGGGCAGAAGTATAATAAGAAGTTTTGTGAACAAGAAATGGTAAGTAACCCTTGGAATCAGAAGGTACAAGTCTGAAAAGTCTGGATGCCATCAGATCCTAACCCTTAAAACTTATTTAAATGTACTTTGGGAGAACGAAAAGATATCTAGCCCTCTGTAGTGTGTCACAGATTGCTGGTTCCACACATTCTCTCCATTTTTTGCTCCATTTTGTGGAAATTAATAAAGGGAAGCCTCAGTAAAATGGGGCAGGAAGGATAGAAGGGGAGGCAACAGAGGGAGCTGTACCACTCAAGGCAAATTATGGGAAGAACTGTCAATTACCAGACCCCAACAGAAGAATCATTGACAGGAAAGAATCATCAATTACAGCGCCATCCATGCCTCCCCAGAAAGAAATGTGTACCTCGAATCTCTTATAAGAAATTGACTACCCACCCCTGCAACTCAGCCAATGAGAAACCATAGTCACCCATAATCACACAGGCTTTTCTCCAAAGGACTCATGCTCAAAACAACCCTCACAGCTTGCCCCTTCTTCTCCATAAAATAATGTTCCTTTCCTTTGTTTGTTGGACTTGTCTATGGTTTTGCCATAGCTTCTGTGTCCTGAATTGAAATCCTCTGTTATTCCCAAGTAAACCCATTTTTACTGTAAAATAACTGTTTTTTGTTTTGTTTTGTGTTGTTGTTGTTGTTAAGGTTAACAATGCCCAGACCCTACAGCTTTGGCACCTCTGGCAGCTCTGGCAAGGCAACCCTATCTGCTCTGAAAACCACATCTCCCATAAAGAACCTTTAGCTTTAGTGGACAGGAATTAAGGAGAACATTCTACTTTATCTCATTTTATCCACCTATTATTTTCTTTGTTTCAGATGTAGTGACTTAAGAAAAATTTTAAAACACAACAAATCTACTTTTTCTATTAGAATGCTCACCCTTCTGGGCTCTATCATTTCAAAATTTGAGTGTTAAAAATAATAATCAAAAAGAATGAAATCTTGTCATTTGCAACAACATGGATGGAACTAGAGTGTATTAGGCTAAATGAAATGTTAGAGAAAGAGAAATATCATATGGTTTCACTCATGTGTCAAATTTAAGAAACAAAACAGATGAACATAGGGGAAGGGAGGGAAAAATAAGATAAAAACAGAGAGGAAACAAACCATGAGAGATTCTTAAATACAGAGAACAAACTGAGGGCTGCTGGAGGGTTGGTGGGTGGGGGGATGGGCTAAATGGGTGATGGGCATTAAGGAGGGCACTTGTTTGGATGAGAACTGGGTATTATATGTATGTGATGAACCACTGGGTCCTACTCCTGAAACCAGTAGTACACTGTATGTTAATTAACTTGAATTTAAACAAATAAATTAAAAAATAATAATAATACACCTAAAGCAAAAGCATCCTGTTGAATTTTATTTGGGTTTCTTTCTTTTGCCATTTGAGAATTTGCTATCTTGACCACTACAAATCTACTTATGATTAAAAGTTAGATGAGGTACATTTAGGAAAAGTTATTTTTTTCCAAGCATTCCATCCACCACTAAATATTCTTTTTCACTTGGCAATGCACTTTAGAGCTATGTCTTCAATCATCACTGCTAGTGAATCTAAAGTTATCCTGGTCACAGGCTGATTTTCAGGCCACTCTTAAAGTGACTAGAACTTTGCTCAGTGGCTCTGTCTTTGTTGTTTATATAAAAGGAACTCTCTTGGGTGGTTCACTTATTCTGATGCTCTTGAGACCTTAATCTCTTGGCTATTGGAATCTGGTGGCTATTAGTGTTGACATCAAAAGTTCACTATGGCTCCATTACATCAGCTACCATTAGTTCTTCCTTCTGATAATTAGTTTTTGAAACATAGTGGTTATTTAATGAGTATTTGTTGAATACTGGACAGATGTCTTGCAGATTGTCAACTGGCATCTCTACTAGGACCATAGAAGGTATGTAAGTACTTGCATCGGTGCTTAGGTAATCCTTTTCAGGCAAAGGAAGTTATTTTTGCAGGTTTGTTGAGGTTTGGGTAGAAGTAGTTCCCCTCTACTAGGATGTTCTCAAGTAGAACAACTAGAATCACCTCATATTTATACTTTTGGTTTATACTCATTCTATCTCTCATGGTTAACTGCAGCAAGGAACTTTCTGGCTGCAAAAAAGAAACCAACTTATCTTTGTGACCTCATATTCCTCTTTACTAGAAAAAATAGTCAACTTCCCTTGGACAGCAATAGTTGCCATATATTTATTAGTAAGTGTCATCCTGCACTGTATTATTTATTATTCTAAATATTCAAGCTTCCTTAACATATGATATGGTATTGCCTCCATGACTCTCTGTATCCAGTTTACAAAGATTGTAATCACACCTTTTCCTTTGTTACAAAGTTCCTCACTGTAGACTACAAGATGTTAAACCCTTTGTTTTAAGCAGTATTTCATCAGTGTTAGAAATCTTGGAAACCATCTTCCAATCTGATGATGTAATTGCCATGTTGCCTTATCTTCCAACACTTCAAATACAGGGCTCTAGAGAATTAATGTTCTTTTTTAAATATCAACGAACATGAAATAAAATTGGTGAATAAATTACTTACTGAGTATTGCCTGTCACAGTGTTTGGAATATCCCAAATGGGTTTCACTATCCTTCTGTTCTGACCAGTATGTTTTTTTATACACATAATGTATATGTTTGAAGCTGTGTTGAATATCATCTTGGGCTTTTATTTTTAAGTTTGTCAAATGAATTCATCTATCCATTCATCCATCCAACAACCATCCTTCTATTTATTCTACACACTTACTACTGCTTTAGGTAATGTTGAAAGAAATATGAAAGACATTCTGCTATAAAGGAAATTATAGGCCTGTGAGGAAAACAGGCAAGTAGATAAACAATTATAGTATAACAGGATATATATATTTTTTCTTTTTTCTTTTTCTTTTTTTTTTTTTGAGAGAAAAAGAGAGCATGAGCAGGGGATGGGGGGAGAAGAGAGAGAGAGAGAGAGAGAGAGAGAGAGAGAGAGAGAATCTTAAGGAGGCTCCACACTCAGTGCCGAGCCCAATGTGGGGCTTAATCCCACCACCCTGACATCATGACCTGCGCTGAAATTAAGAGTTGGATACTCAATCAAATGAGCTGTGCTCCTATGTATTTTTTTAAATTTTATTTCTTTTTGCTATGAGAGCACAGAAAATGGATGGCTAGGACAATCTGAGTGGGTTCAGAAAAGGATTTCTGTAGGAGCTTATCTCCAGTGAGTTATAAAGGATAAGTAAATTAGTTAATCAAAGAGTAGGGAAAGATGTACTAGGCAGAAGAAACAATGTACATAAAGACCCAGAGATAAGAGTATATAATTCAGGATGACTGGAGCATGGAGTGTGAGGAGGAGGAAGTGGTGACCAGAGAAAGGAGAGAGAGTTGAGGGGCAGGTCACAAAGAGCCATTACTTAAGGAGGGTAGATATTTTCTTCTTGAGGGTCATTGAAGTTATTAAGGATTTCAAGGTAGAAAATGACTTAAAATTTGCATTTCAACTTTGGAAAAAGAGAGTGGAGTGTGACAAGAGTGAGGCAGGAAAATGGGTGATTTTAATAGCTGAGGAATGAGATTAACAATAACCTGAATTAAAGCAATGGTAATGGAGATTAGAAGGGAAAACGTATTTAAAAGTAACTATTCAAAGTTGTAATTTTACACTGACTTATGTGAGTATTTGATTAGTAGCTGTCTCTTTTATTAAATATAAGCTCCCTGAGTCCAAAGATAGTGTTTGGTTTTGCCCCACCACCATATTTCCTATACATAACACAGTGCCTGACATACAAGTGCTTAATAAGTGTTTGTTGAATGAATTCTATAAATGAATAAATTCAAAAAGTACATTCATATTAAATGTATACTATGAACTAAACAATATACTGGGCAGTGAGCATACAGTGATGAACAGACTAGGCAAGATTCCTATTCTCATGGAGAAATTTTAGAAAGGTGAGACATAAGTAATAAGAGAATTTGTGATAGTAATCAGTGTTATAAAGAAATTAAAATAAGGTTTTGGGGAAGTGATGGGGTGGGAGTGGCTACTTTAAATTGGAGGTTTATCAAAGACTTTTGGGACAAGTGACATTTGATTTAAGATTTAGATGATAAAAAAGGAGGCAGCCACGGATGGATCTGGGAGCAGAGAGTTCCAGACAGAAGGAAATGAATAAGCGAATTAGACAGATTTGACAGAACTTGTTGACTGATTGGATGTGGGAGTAAGAAATAGGCTTAGGATGATTCACAGGATCTAGAAAATGTTATTTCCATTATTTCTAAATGAGCTTAGAGATACTGGAAAAATTATAGATAGTGATGTAAATGGTAAGTTCATCGTTGGAACTGTTGACTTTATGGTACCTGTGATGCACTGAAATATATAGGTTATTCACTTTTAAGATTCTTCCTAAGAACAGAAAGGATATAGACTACAACTCTAAAGGATTGTTGCAATAGTGTTCTCTAGGTTAAGTTCTTATTTGACAATATCTTCAGTTGACTGCATTTACTGAAAGTCTTCCCAATACCTTCTGCTATTCAGGGCCAGTAGACACTCTCCTGTTCCAAAATTTTCTGTTAATGTGGTCATCTAAATACAGCATGACTATTAATTATCGGTAGGCTTGAGATAGGGCTATTTATTTCCAGGAGAAATCTGGAATCTGGATTCTTCGACTGTGCTTTTCACTATAATGCTTCAGTACTCTTTTAATATCTGCTTTCTTATAAAAATAGATTCACTTCTGTTGAAAGAGGCCCAGATCTTTTGGGATCTCATCATATACTTCTGTCCAGCAAAATAACCTATATGTCATATGTCAGGACTACTACCACTGTTTCATGTTCTACCTAGGGGGTTGAATTCAAATCTGTGTTTCCAATACTGTTTTGTGCTGTAGGTAGTTCCCACTGTGCAATAGATGAAAAGGGGGGAAATTAGACTTCTTTACTGAGGATACTTTTGGTTAATTTTGGAAGGTGTTGTACTGACTGATGACCATCCAAGGTACGAAGTGCTCTTTGCATCAGACATACCAGAGGGTGCCCTTCTACATAAATGCACAGCTACTGCAACTTCACAATGAAATATGATCTCAATAGAGAAGGCTCAACCCCAAGGAATTGGACCTGATAAACCTGTCCTACTTGTCAGATAACTTTAAAAGTGCCAGAAAGCTAGACTGCCTCATACAAATTGTAAGACTGTTTTGTCCAACTGAAACCCTTTGGAATTACAAGGGAAGATGGGTTAAATAAATATTGAACTTTTTAAAAAGAAATTTTTTTTTAACGTTTATTTCTTTTGAGACAGAGACAGAGCATGAATGGGGGAGGATCAGAGAGAGGGAGACACAGAATCCGGAACAGGCTCCAGGCTCTGAGCTGTCAGCACAGAGCCCGACGTGGGGCTCAAACTCACGGACCACGAGACCGTGACCTGAGCCGAAGTCGGCCGCTCAACCGACTGAGCCACCCAGGCTCTCCAATATTGAAATTTTTTAATGAGTAATTTGGGGAGAATAATATTTTTATGACATTAATATTCTTATAAATGAAATGATATGTATTTCCATTCATTCAGATCTTCTCTTATGACTTTTGATTAGGAATTATAGTTTTTCTTCATAAGAAGTATGCCTTTCTGTTTAAATTTATTCCTAAATATTACTTAGTTCTGGTTCATATTGGGAATGAAACATTTATTTCCATTTCTTTTATCTATTTTTTTTCTAGAATGGAAAAAATATTGATATTCATATATACTTATTTTGTCTCCAACCACATGGAAAACACCTTAATCATTTTAGTAATATATTATGGCTTAGATTCACTAAATGTACATAAGTATGATTGTATGGTTACTAAGTAATATAACTGTCACTATCAGTTACTTCTACCTGATTCATTGAGAAGACAGCTTTATCCTTGAAACCTTATCTACCTTTAAGAGTTATACAATATTGGGCAAATTGTTCAACCTCTGTAAGGCTTATTTTCCTCATCTATAAAATGTAAACTGGTAATGGTATCTATATTACAGTCATGCCATTTGGATTAAATATATCGATAAAACAAAACACATTTGTATAATGCCTGGAAGGTATAAAACCCTGTGAAATGTTGGCCGTTATTATTACTATTCCTGCTGAGGAATTCACAGGCAGAAAATCAGTTTTAAGTAATAACTGTAAATTGTCCAGTAGTATGGCTTCCTAACAATATTTAAAGGGAGAATAGATATAAGATTTTTAAATAGGCTAGCTACAAGGGCTTGGTTTCTTCTGGAGAACAACAGGTTCTCCATGCAATATGGAAAAAAAAAATAACCCAAACAAAAAGTACAAAGATATCTGATTATTTAGCAAAATACAATCCAACAAAGCATACATATTTCATCCAATAAGCCTTTTCAGATTAAAAAACAGTAACAGTTAAAAAAAACTCTTATCATAGAATTGATGTCTGCATAAAGAAAGAAAAATAAAAGAGAAAGAGAATGGTGAATTAAATTTTGTGAATTGTGGGAACCAGTGGAAAAGAGAGAATTGAACTTATAAGTCATAACTACAGCAGAAATAAATATGTCCAGTATAAATGTCTGCTCACATCATTTAGCTCAGTTCAATTTAACTTCTTAATAAAAGAAAAGTAATAATTTCTTTAAAAAAAACATATTGAAATGTAATTCTCAAGGAAAGTTTTTGTTGATTTAAAAATGGATCAAAATTAACACATTGTATTTGTCGGTTTAAAGAAACTTTCCATAGTGTTTTGAAGTCCTCATTCCTAGAGCCTAAATGTCCATCAACTGATGAATGGATAAAGAAATTGTGGTTTATATACACAATGGAATACTACGTGGCAATGAGAAAAAATGAAATATGGCCTTTTGTGGCAACATGGATGGAACTGGAGAGTGTGATGCTAAGTGAAATAAGCCATACAGAGAAAGACAGATACCATATGGTTTCACTCTTATGTGGATCCTGAGAAACATAACAGAAACCCATGGGGGAGGGGAAGGAAAGAAAAAAAAAAAAAAAAAAAAAAGAGGTTAGAGTGGGAGAGAGCCAAAGCATAAGAGACTGTTAAAAACTGAGAACAAACTGAGGGTTGATGGGGGGTGGGAGGGAGGGCAGGGTGGGTGATGGGTATTGAGGAGGGCACCTTTTGGGATGAGCACTGGGTGTTGTATGGAAACCAATTTGACAGTAAATTTCATATATTAAAAAATAAAAAAAAAATAAAATAAAATATGCTGTTAATAAAAAAAAAAATGAAGTCCTCATTCCTTTCTGAACTTTGCTAACTCTTAACAAAATCATTACGTTCAGAGAAAGGTTGACAACACTTAAATTTTTATAATTTAGCTAAGAAAAGCTTCCGCAAAAGTGATTAATTTACACTTGTCAAAGGAAAGAGATTTAATATCGGAATCCATTAACCCTAACTGCCACCAGTGAAAAATAAAACGGAAGAAAAATTTTTAGCTCAATTTATAATAAAAACCTATACTAACTGAAAAGAGAAGACAGAATATTCGGGTTAGCTGTTTGTCAATAGAACATTGGATTTGGGGATCATAATCAATATAATAATGATAGTTTTGATAATACATATATAGTAAATCTATTATATAGGCATGTAATACTAATAAAATATGTTAGAAAAGCTAAAGAATAAACTTCAATCTGAATAATGCAAGAATCACAATGCATGTGTTATCTGCACATTAAAAAGTGTTTAAATTTGTCTTCATCTAATTTTTGGAAATTATAAAAAGTCAATTCTGATACATTTATTAATGTAATCTTCCTACATACAGATGGTACAAAGTGAGCCACTCTCAGCAGAAACATGCCCATATTATGGGCCATGTATGAAGCAGTGTATTTGGGTTTGGGTTGACCTAGGAAAACTTTTTTGAGGGGAGCAGTGGGGCTTATTTTTGTTTGTAAATAGTGACATTTATTTCCTGATCAGTTACCTAGGTTTAAGAGTACACTTTATAGTTGCAAAAACCATTTCCTTAAACTTTATCCTTTATAGAGCTTTATAAAGTGTCTTTGCCTCATTAATGCCATTTTATATTAAACACATGATTGGAATATAAATACAATCCAAGCTTTACCCTTCTTATTTCTGTGTAAAGGGGCTCTTTGTTGGACATCGACAGAAATTCAACTAACTGAGTTAAAAAAAGTTTTTTTTAATGTTTATTTTTGAGAGAGTAAGAGAGCATGAGTAGGGGAGGGGCAGAGAGGGAGATACGAATCCAAAGCAAGCTCCAGGCTCTGAGATGTCAGCACAGAGCCCATCACGGGGCTTGAACTCACAAATTGTGAGATGGTGATCTGAGCCGAAGCTGGATGCTTAACCAACTGAGCCACCCAGGCGCCCCCAACTAACTGAGTTTTATGCATACACCTATTCAAAAAAATTATAATCTTCCTTATAAAAAAACAACAGTAAGTTATCTTGCCTCTTCGAAGCTATATGGAGCAAGATTATCATTTTAATAACTATTCTTTCTGTGTCACAGAATCAGGAATAAGGACCTTTGCTAAATAGTTTCCTTAACACCAGCGATCCTCTATTGAAATTGCCTCATCAGAAGACTCACCAAGAAAACATTTGCAGTAGGAAAGAAATGAATAATTAAATCAAGTCAAACATCTAGGACTACTTTTTTTTTTTTTTTATTTTAGAGAGAGAGAAAAAGAAAAAGTGTTGGGGGGGGGGTTGAGGAGAGGAGAAGAGCACAGAGAGAGAGAGAGAGAATCTTGAGCAGAGCTCCATGCAGAGCTCCATCTCATGACCCTGGGATAATGATCTGAGCCAAAATCAAGAGTCTGCCGCTCAACCAATGAGGCACCCAAGTGTCCCTGTAGATCTACTTCTTAAATTTTCATTAATTTGAATGGGTTATTTTAGGCTGAGGTTTGTATTTTCTTTTTGTATTCTCTATAGGTTTTCTCATACTATAAATTATGGTATCATGCTTTGGACATATTAAAAGGTTCATGGCACGTTAAAGAAGTCAGCAATAATTCAATGCAGTAGCTATGAGAGTTTAACAATATCACATAGTATTTATGAAAGCACCCATAACATTAAATTATTCCTTATTCATCCTTATGTACTTTTTGTCTGTTTGAATAATACTGTTTACTGCCTTAACCTGAATTAGAATATATTCAGGAGAAAAATTATCATTTGTTTCAATAGGCATGCCATCTTCTTTTGGTAGGGGCTGACTGACTCTGTATGCTCTGTTCTCTTATTTATGGAAGTCGTGTCCCTTTCCACCCACTGTCAGAGTCCCCACTCAGGACAGTATTCTGCCTGATGCTCACTGCCATAATAATATGGCTGTCCAATTAAAGCAAAAATAACATTTATATGTTAATTGCATTTGGCTTGCTTTTGAAATGTTGATGAGGTTCTCATGTGCCACAGCATTCTGGCTAAGAACAACTTGTCTAAATTAAAATTAGCCAGATATAATTCTAAATAAAGGTTTCGAATTTATTTCTATAAGGTTTTCATAGTTATTCAAACATTTACATTGTATTTTTAAGAAAAGTTTGAAAACATGATAGATCTTAAGTCTTGCATAAAACGTGCTGTATTTACTATCAACTAAGCATGGAAATAACAAAGAAAGTTGAATACTTGATCTTAAAGTATTATAAAATGTATAAATATTAGCAATAGCATAAATATACAGACTTCATTATCCACTATGTGAAGCGAAAATAATAATTTGAAAATTTTCAAACATTGTTTCTATAAATAAACACATCTTTCTTCAGTCACATTAATGACCCATATATCTACTCAGGGATTTGATTCATGAGGTTTTTGCCTTGATTAAGTTTGCCAGATTTCAGCATGAGCATATGAGACACATGATGTCTGATTTGGAGTATGGAGTGTAACGGTATATCTATAAATACTGTCTGGTTGCACTTATGCTATTGGTGTATCACCAGGACTTCTGGTTCCAAGTTAAAACATGCATCCTGTGAAAACTAATGACATGTCTTCATTTATTTAGCAATTTTTGATCAATTATTCAACTCTGTGCAAGGAAGGATGCCAGGCATTTCAGAGGTTACTACAATCAATAAAAGGACTCAGAGAACAGTTCCTAAGGAACTACAAGTCAGATAACTCAGGAAATGCAAAGTGGGCACTTGTGCCATGGCAAGTTTAGTGCAGATATCTTTTGACTCACAGTTAGTGGGCCAGAGGCGGTGATTCTAATATCGGTACTTTGGCTTCCTGAGCAGTTGTTACCTGGCCCCTGCTGTGTAACTGCCACTCTGTGAGGTATAAAGCAGGAGCAGAATTGGCAGAATTGGTAAACTTGGAATCCAGATGCCCTGTCAAAGTTTCCAACTCAAAGGATGAAAGGGAAAAGGAAAAAGAGAACACCAGGAGTGATTTGGCATGGTAATACTGGTGTAGTCTATGGGTATGGTCCCCTTCTTTCTGAATTTCTTTTTATCTTGAACAAAGACTATTGCAATATCTGATTCTTTGTGAGAAGTTTCTCAGGGCTTCTTCTTTGTTCCCTCCTTCTGAAGCTTAAGACACACTTTCATTTATCATGCATCAACTATGTGCAAACACTACTGGGTATAATATACATACTATATTATCTATTTTGCCTAAATTCATGATACATATAGGAAACTGAAGTGTGAAGAGGCTAAATTGTTCACGCTAAGGGACACAGATACTAAGTGGTGAAAGAGATTTGAAATCATGTTTGCCCACTTTAAAGTTTAAGTCCCTTCCACTTGGCCATTGTGCTTTTCCTGCTCCCGATGCAGGTTGAGTTAAGGAAAAAGAATCCAGATTTTATTTTGTAAACTTAAAAATATATATTATCAATATAATTTTTGATATTTTAAAATACTGGTGCCCTTTGGAAATTTGCTTGGAATTTTAAAAGATTTTTAAATTTGCTATTACACTGTTGGAACAACTCATCTAACTATTGTTATTGTTTTTTTTTAAAGCAATATTTATTTTTTATTGCATACTTGTCAAGAAATAACTTTATTCTGTGTGAAATTACTAAGAATTTCTGGATTCCCATTATATCAGGTCATCCTAAATATGATGGTTAAAAAATACTTTATGATATACCAGAAAATTCATATTCCTGTTTTCTCTTCCTTGTCTAGTAATCACAGTGAAAAATAACAGTGTGTATTTCTATTTTAAGATACAGATGGAAAAAAGTAACAAACAATGGAAGTAACTTAGGGAACTTAATTATCCTTGTTACAATTATATCCAAGATCTCAATTTACAAACAGGCTAAAATTATGTTGCAGTTATACTCAAAGTCTCAACTTATAAACAGGCTAGAGTTAAAACTATGTTGATTTACTTATTTAATACTTATTTTGCAGGTATAATAGGAATATCAAACATAATCAGTTTATTTGATGGAATTTTGTATCATCTATCCATAACCTTAAAAATGGAAGGTCTGCTAGATTTTATAAGGGAGTAAACTTTACTTGTGAACTAATATTGGATGTTAGTCACTATATTTGATAAGGAATATACAAAATATTATGTAAATTACTGAATTACAATTGAAGCAAGAATTTCAGTTTTCTTATTGTTATTGTAAACGGTAACAGCCATTCACTGCCCAAATCAACTGAGTTTATATTTCTCATCTACTTTCTTCCACTATTTGTTGAGTTTTAGTTCTGCCTTCATCTTGGATTAGACTCTTTCAGCACACTTCTTATAACAATTCAAATATTTATTTTAAGCACAAAATTTTGTATCAGGAATTATATCTAAATGAAAAAATAAAAGGTGCTAATTTCTTAATAACTCAAGTAGAACACAATGCCATTAAAACATGGCTTATTTTACAATTTTAGGTGGTTCACAAACCACCAAATAATGGTTCCTTCAGTACAACAATGGAACACACTGTGTTTCATCTATTAGCGGTTTTTGTTCGCTTTATTGTTTTTCATGATAGCAGTCTCACCACGGAGATGGGCAGCAGTCACAGTTTGGTCTGGTGGATGATTGGAAGACTTTGTAAACATTTCATTTAGGAAGCCACAGAAACTTTGGTAAAATATGTCTATAGCAAATTATAACTGCATTTTAGATATTCAGATACAAAGTGTTTTAAATGGTTTGCTTCCCTGGCAGCAACATTTGACAGTCTAGAAGAGGCCATATTGCCTCACAATACACTGTGCCTTCATTATTTCTTTCTTTAGAACACATTTCCATTTTACATAATTCTTTGGAAATTCATTCCATAAAAAAGTATTATAATAAATATTCTTATAAGGAAATATAATGCAATATATAGTGCATATAATATATAAACAAAGAATATGTACATAGTTGATATTTATTTTTTCAATTGAAACAATTAACGTATTAAATTAACTAATCCAAGAAAGTAAAGTCCATGTATAACTAATAGTGTCAGTTTAAGACATGCCTTTATATTGTCAACATTTAAAAAAAAAATTAAAGACAGCAATACTAATTTGACATCTGTAATGCACTCTATTTCAGGCTAAGATTAAATGGAATGACCAAAAAGTATGCAATTATAATAAGAAAAAAAGAAAAACAATGTGCATTATGCTTGAGTTAAGTTTTAAATAGTCAAGAACCAGCTGCAGTGGACAGATTATTTAATGAGAAAATATCAAGACTTTAACTTTCTATTCATTTCTGATCCTTACAATCAATCAGATATCCACCAGGTACCCACCATGTGCCAGGCATTGTTCTAGGCACTGAAGCCCTTCTTTCTATACCGCACTGCCTGCCTTTATGCAGCAAACGCTCATTGAAAACTTTTCTTATGCCCCACATTGTTGTGAATATAAAGACAACAAATAAGACATAGTCCTTCTCATTAAAAATTTACAGTCTTGGGACATACTCTTAGACAACAAATCCAATATAATGTGATAAAGGCTAACAGAGAGGAATGTACACAATGCTACGGTAGCAAAGAGTAAGGAATAATTACTTGTGCCTTAAGTGTCTAGAGACACTTTTATAGAGAAAGTGATATAGGATTATATTTTAAAGATTAATTTTGATTGTATAGCAAAAAAGAGAGAAGAACAAATAGACATTCTTCCCTGACTGTTTCATATCCTCAATTACCTCCATTGTATAACTGAGATTCGATAGTCCCTGATCCCAGGCACTCTCCTGTACACAGCCTGAGCTCCCTCCACTGGGAATGCCTGGCAAAACCAAGCCAGCTGTTTTCTGCTGGACCTACAGCAAAGTATCTGACTTTCTGAAGAAGAGGTCTCAACTTTGCTGAATGGATTCCCTTTAAATATATAACCTTAAATTTCAACTGGACAGTCAGCACTACCAGATGATACTATGACAGCACCCTTGTATATTCACTTCCCCTTCTATAAGACAACTTACTCTTTCACACTTTCTCACATCTCCAATCCAACATTTCTTATTTACTCTCAGTCAATGATTTTTCTTCATACTTCATAGAGAAAACCAAAGCAATTAATTGAGAATGTTCTTATTTTTCCACCCCCAAGCCAGCAATCTATGTTTATATCCATTTTCTTTAAGACCCTTATGTTTCCATGTTAGAAGAATTTTTTGCTTCTATAGCCACTTCTCTCACTTGTGCTTTGCACCCCATTCTCTCACCACCTCAAGCATCTGGTCTTATAATTATTTCTCTTCTTCCTGCATTTTTATTTTCTCTGTTTCTACTAGATCATTCCCATCAGCTTGCAAATATGTTTTGAAATTATCCATTGTAAAGATCATTTCCCGGACACCATATCTCCATCCAGTTTCTGCTGGCTTTTCATTCTTCCATTCTGCAACTAAATTTCTTGAAAGAATTGTCTGAACTTGCATCTCCTTTTCCTAATTCCTATTCTCTCCTCAACCACTCCAACGAGGCTGCACATAATGCATTACTGAAATAGCTCTTATTAATGAACTATTTCTTGCTAATGCCAATGCTCAGTTTTCTATTCCAATTTTACTTGACTTCTAAGTGGAATTGATACAACTGACTCCTTTCTTCCTCTTTTTTTCTAGACTTCTGTGGTACTTCTCGCATTTGGTTTCCTTCTTAACTCTTTGGTTGCTCACTCTGGTTCTTTCATAGAGTCACCTTCCATACTTAATCTGTAAATGTTAAAGTGTTCCAGGTTCAATTCTGTGTTCTTGTCTCTTTTCCATATTCTCTCCCTTGATTACTTCAACCAGTGTCTGAATTCTAAATATCATCATTCAGTGAAGACTCTTAAAAATTTATCTCTATCTTCCTGAGCATATGAGTTATGTACACTTGACTGTCTAATAGGGATCTCAAACTTTCCACTGCCAGTGTCAAATCTCTGATTATTTTCATCTACTCCTCTTCAAATTTTCTCAATGTGAGAAAATTTTGCCACTTTCCATCTTGCTAGTCAAACCCAATTTTGGAGAAAGTATTTGATTCCTATCTTTGGCTGTCATCACGAATTCTTTCCATCCACAAGCCTCTTCCTCCAAATGGATCCTAAATCTGACCACTCAACATTTACAAAAATACAATCCTAGACAAAGCCATCATCATTTCTTGTCATTACTATTGCAATCATCTCCTAAGTAGTGTTCTTTCATTTTGTCCACATAAAACCCCTTCTCTGTAGAAGTGCCATACTGATCTTTGTAAAGCTTCAATCAAATCATATGTCTTCTTTGCTCAAATCCTCAAATGTCTTTCAATTACAATCAGAATATAATCCTAATTTTCAATCATGGCCTACAAGGCACTTCATAATTTTACCCCACCTGATCTCTAATCACATCTCATACTCCTTCACTCTATGCTCACTAAGATCCAGCTACACTGGACTTTTTATTCCTGAGATACTGGGCTTACCCCCATCACAAGTGCTTTTACATCTAATGGTTTTTGTTGTTGTTGTTTTTGATTTTCTTCTAGAATTTCAAATCATTTTCAATATTCAAATCTAAATGCAAATGCCACCTTTTTACAAAGGTCTCCCTGACCATCCTCCTCCATAAACAAACAAAATAAAACCAAACAAAAAACTCCAAAAGCAGCAACCCACCAATTAAATATAAAAAACAAAAAAACCCAAACACTTTCTATAATATCATCCCATTTTCTTTAAAGCAATTTCTTATTTATTTGTGTTTATTGTCTGTCTCCCTCCATCAGACTTGAAAGTCATTGAAGAAGCGAGAATCTACCGTTCATTGTCTCTATTACTCATTGTCATATCCTCTAGCACCTGGATTGGGTCTGACACATGTAACATTAAATAATTAAATAACTTTTAATTAAACTTTTAATAACTTTTTAATTAAATAACTTTAAATAATTAAAATTATTTTTAAACTGACTTGTTTATTATATGAAGTGAGAACGTATCAGTAAATGTGCAGAGACACAAACCTGTAAGTCATGTTTAGAGAATTCAGTGAGAGGTGGTTGGAGGGAAGGTAGGAGTCAGACTGTGAAGGGCCTTGAACGCTATATTTAGTAGTTTGCATGTTACTGTACAAGCTATGGAAAACCAAAGTTTTTAAATTATATATTCTCTCTTAAATAGTGCCTTCAGGTATGAAATCTTTCTTTTATAAAAATTAGGTATGTACTTCAAAATGTATATCCATTTAGTTGGATGTAATAATTAAAGAGATACTCTTTATAATTCTATTTAGCATAAGAAATGCTTTTTCTTTTGCTTCTGGAAATTTCATGAAACATTTCATCAAAATAAACTTTTTACTTTTAGAAATTTGTTTAATTTAGAAATGCTTCAATATAATCAGAAGAATCAATAGCCTTCATAGCATTTTAATGTAATTAAAACACAAAAGTAATTCACTTATCTAAATTGCCACTGAATATTTCTTAGTAGAAAATGTATTATTCTTACCTTTTAATTCATGTAGCATAATATTTTCTATCCCATGTTTTTAGAGCAAATATAAATCTGAATAGTTAATGCTTGATGAGTCATATCATTTCAATCTGATTTATTTTATTTCAATTCTTACTTATAAAATTAGAGTTTACTTTATATCTAGAAAAGATTGATATTATATGCTAAATGTTAACATAGGTCTTTTTAACATATTGAATAAAGTTTAAATATAAAGGATAAATGGATGGAAAGACAATGCAGTTAGGAATAGGTTTGGGATCTTTTTGAGGATAAATAATATAAAACTAAACATAATGGAATATGAAATTTGGGAAGGAAGAAATAATAACTTTTAAAAGCCATGAAAGGACACCAAAAATCTCACACTACTATAATGAAACAAAATATACATTCAAGGAAAGTAATGTCATGAAGTTATTGACTTTTTACTTTTAAAATTGCTATGGCACTATCTGTCATAGAAACTGGAAAACATAGCAACTTAGAAAGATTCCTCTTGTTCAGCAGAAAATCAAGCTTTTTTAGGATGTATTTTGCATATTAAAACACCTGAATTAACCCTGATTTGAGTAGAAAGGAGAGTGGAAACATAAAGAAAGCAAAAATATCTATAGAATTAGATACATTTCATCTGTTTTATTGGTCTTATTGAACCAACTATAGTTTGTTATTTATTCATATACTAGTCCTTTTTAAAAGTAAAAATCAAAAGATGGATGGCAGGGAAAACTTTTTAAATGCTGGAGAAAAACGTATCTCTTGAAGTTCAGTTTTCCTGCACTTACTAGAAGTTAAGTGAATTTATAGAATACTGTAAAAGGGCCCTAATGAAAATCAATTCACCAAATCTCTTCTGTGCCCACTGTTGCTGAGACTATGTACCATTACAAAATTTGTAATTGGGAAGGAAAAGCATACTGCTTGGCATTGCTTAGTTGATAGCTGGACTATGGAGCTGAAGCTTATTATAAGGTTTTTGAGTCAAACTATAATTAGAGCAAAATTCCTGTGAAAACTGCCTTGAAAAATATCTAGGAGATTTCCTAAGCTACTACACTGAATGCAGAATCTATGGTTAATTTCACAGTGTAAGCAATGGGAAAATTAAGGGATGTTTGTTGTTTTTAGGACAGAAACAGGGAAGTTACCAAGAAATGCTTGTAAATACAAAGGTACATCGTATATTAGATGTAGCAGAGAGATCCTGTGGGATATAATGTTGAGAGGTAATGGTACTAGAAATGGTGACTCCAAACTATGAAGGATCTTGGCAGATTTGTCTTCTCAGATCTGTGAGCAGTCATTGTGAGCTTCTAATTTTTTTTAATGTTTATTTTTGAGAGAGAGACAGAGGATGAGCCAGGGAGAGCAGAGAGAGAGGGAGACTCAGAATCCAAAGTAGGCTCCAGGCTCTGAGCTGTCAGCACAGAGCCCAACGTGGGGCTCAAACTCATGAACCATGAGGTCACGACCTGAGCTGAAGTCGGAGGCTTAACCAACTGAGCCACTCAGCCGCCTCATGAGATTTTTAAATGGACATGTGTCATGGTGTGCTTTAGTAAGGAAGCTGTGACAATGACAGAAGATGAATTCCAATGGGGGGAGAGAAGAGGAAGAAGGAGTTACTGGACGTTAAGGCAAGTCATGTTAAGGACCTCAAGTCAGACAGTGACAGAAGGAAGGGAAGAGTGCTTGCATGTGACACAAGTTGATGGCCAGGAGATTTGGGGGCAGTAGGACAGGAAAAGAGGATTGAAATTTCTAATTTCTGTAATAGGCGGATGGTACTGTCATTAGGTAATATATAATTAGAAACCTGGGATTTCTGTTTTGTTTTGGTTGATTTGGTTTTGTTTTGCTACGGAGTGATGGTTGGAAGAGAGAGATAAAGATGATTTCAGTTTTGATACTGGTGAATATTCCATTTGAGATCTGGCTATTAGAATATAGAAATGGAATTCAGGTACACGTTTGCAATTCACAACCACGGAAGTAATATCTGAGAACATAAGAATAGATCTGTTAACTAGGTCTTTTCTGTCTTTGTTTTGGCCCAAGACTCTGAGACCAAGATCAATATTTGGTCTATGATGTTCAGAAAATATCTTTAGCAAAGATACTACATTCATTCATAAAAGAGAGCAATCATTCACACTAAATAACTTGAATTTGCAAATATGCAGGGAATGGATTTATAAAAGTACAGGAAGTCATAAATGGTGGATATGTTTCTTATGGTGCTTGTTGAGAGCTTTTATTTTTTAACATGTCTTTTAAAATTTGAGTTCAATCTACAGTTTATCATTTATAAAGTTTATTTATTTATTTTGAGAAAGACAGAATGTGTGAGCAGGGGAAGGGCAAAGACAGAGACAGAGAGAATCCCAAGCAGGCTCTGCATGGCCAGCGCAGAGCCTGATGTGGAGCTTGAACTCATGAACTGTGAGATCATGACCTGAACTGAAATTGACAGTAGGATGCTTAACTGACTGAGCCATCCAGGAGCTCCTCAATTTACCCAATTTTAAAGATTTGCCAATCTTAAAATGGAAAAAAAAACAGCCTTTAAGAATTGATAAGTAATTAAAGTTTTTATATACTTTTATTAAAGGGAGACAATCATTTATATTAGTTCTCATTACAACACTGCTTAAAAAATAAGAAGGGCATATTAGCATTGCACATTATTTTTAAGACTTTGTTGTAAAGTAAATAATAAAAAAACACCATTCCCTTTCTAATAAAGAGATTTTTATGAGATAAAATGAAAAACATGATTCATGCGATTTTTAAACATACACTCGAGTTTTCTAAGTGCCAGAATTTAACAACTTTTGTTTAAATACTTCTCTAGTTTTAGACGATCACAAGATTCATCAACTCTTATCTAAAACGTATTTTCCAGTTTAATGGAAGTAATGACCACTGAGTATTCTTTAAAAATGATGACACTGAAGTTCAGAGAAGTTAAGTAAACCAATAACCAAGCAGCAAGGGCTTGAACACCAAATTAGGGTTGTCTAACAGCAAAGTATAAACTCATTCAAGTACATCACGACACTTCTCAGGTGAAATAGAACTAAATACACGCTAATTGTTCTGTGAGAGACTAAGCCTTAAGCTCTTATGAAACTGAAGCCATAGCGCTTTCAACCTCACTAGTACATAAGGCAGTTTTCATCTTTTGGAAAATTTACTCATAAGGGATCAGAGTGGCTATTAATTGAAATTCTCTGAAAAAAATGATTTGGTTCCACAGTTTTACTTGGCTTTTGTGCCCTCTCCTAATCTCTTGACTGGACTTGACATAACCTTATTAACCATAATATTCTAAGTCTTAATTTTATGTTAAAAACATAAAGCTGGAAAGAAGTACAATTAGTTCAGGAGTCAAGAGAGCTCACAGCTTTTCCTTTGGTTAATCTTTGGAAGGTATATGTTTGATATGTTAGAAGGGACTCTAATAATCACATTATTATAATGCATTATTATTTATAGCATGCTTTTAAATATAGGATGCCATAAATATCATTTATTTCATTTTATTTTAAAATATAAGACCAGATGAGCAGAGGTAAAGAAAATACCTAGTTCTAAGTGCAACTCTCTGAAACCAGAGGTCACTAATATGATTAGTTGGTTAGTTAACATATCAATCATACTGTTGCTTTCAATAAAGATAACCCAGGATGGGATGGTACAACGTGTTTAACAAAACATTATGCCTTCTAAATTGATATACCTTGGTAAAAGCATAAGGTAATATGATTATAAAAACACGTTGTATCCAATTATGTATTATAGTCACAAAAACAGAGTTAATAGAAACATCAAAAAGCTATTCTTGTAAGCTGTGCCTGACAATGGAATTTTTTTGTTACAATAGCACTAAGGAACCTATTGATGTATTTCATTGAAGTAACTTGTACAGTAATGCCAAATGAGATAATTCATTAATAGGATCCTGAAATGAGAATAGAAAATGACTTAGTCACACCTGTCCAGTTCAGATTGCATATTATTTTATGACTTTTTCTTCATTATTCTGACTATAACTGGTAGTAAAATAGATAATAAAAGAAGAGAGGTTTTAAAAGAGAACACATGATGAGTACATTATATTTTTGTAAGTCTGCCTATAAAGCAATCTTATTTAAAAAGAAAAATGAACTGACATGAAAACTAAAAACATGTATTTGCAAATGAATAAAAATTTGAGTGATAATTATAGAGTATTTGTTACCATTCAGGTAGGAAAATAATAAGTCATATCTATATCTAGATTAGATATAGATGTATATAGATATAGATAAATATTTCACATAAGTAGAACCTTAATCCCTAAAATATTCATTTTTATAGTTATTTTAGTATGTAAATGAAACTCTCCCCTTATACTCTATATACATACATATTTCAGAAATGAAGCTGATCATTTTCTCCACAATGATACTGTTTCTTTTTTTCAAAGATTTTATACTTTAAAACAGCTTTTAAAATAAAACTTTATATTAAAACAATCATAAAATTAAAAAGTTTCAAAGTGCCTTACAAATAACTGTTCTGAACTACTTGAGAGTAAACTGAAAACCTGGTACCCCATCAATTCCACACTTTAGTGTATATTTCCTACACACAAGAACATTCTCCAACCAAATCAAATACAACCATCCAAATTAGGAAATTTACATTGCTACATTGCAACCATCTAATTCTCAGAGTCCATGCAAGTGTTACCAGGTACCAATAATATTTTTAGAGAAAAAGAATCAATTCAGAATCACTGCTCATAGTTAAAATGTCTCTTTAGTGTTCTTCAATCAGAAATACCCCTCAGTCTTTCTTGACTTTCATAATATAATGTCTATCATTAATAATACATTAATGTAGCTCTGGTTTTAATTTATATTTATAATTCAAGGGATCTTTTTTTCTTAGAGAATGTCCAGATAAGGTATAATGTTTTGGCACCATCTATAAATAGTTATACATGTGTTGTGTGCGGGCCCTTAGGCATTCTCACAAATATGGGGAATTTTTATTTATAAATAACTCACCATTATCACTATTTATATGCTGCTACATTACTTCCATGGAAACAAGTGCTAAATTTCATTTTAAAAAACTGTTCTATCCTTTCATTTTTATCCTGACACATTTCTTGACTAAACGTATGATCTTTTAATGACAGAAGCAAAGAAATAAGTTATAGTATTTTGGGCATTTCTTTAGTTGTCAGATATTAATTTCCTTAACTTGACTTGAAATTATTTACTTCCCTTGTCATGCCTTAGTTATTATATGTAACTTAAAACCACTGAGGGACCATGTGTGTGCATATGTGTGTGTGTGTGTGTTCATGTATGTATTATATTATATGTAGGTTTAAAAATCAAGCCTCAGCTATCAGCTATTGAGAGACTCATCTGGTTATAATATTTGATATTTCATATAATTTTCAATGGGGAAAAGTAATAAGGTGACACAAAATGTCCAGGTCACAGAACAGGTATTTCTAATCGTGACTCAATGTATTAACATTCTTGTTTATTTAGTGAGTGCCAACTATTTGCCAGACACTGTTTTAGGCACTGAAAATACAGCAGTAGAAAGAGAGAAAAAAAGTCTTCTTAACAGAGCTTATGTTCTCCTAAGGAGATCATCTCCAAGTAAACAGAGTCAAAATAATTCAGAGAACCATAAATGGTATGAAGAAAATCAAAAAGAATAGTGAAATGGCACAGAGGCTAAGAAAGGACAATCTTGTGTGATGTAATCAGAGAAAGCCTCTGAGGAGACAACATCTGAAGAAAGATGTGACTCAGAAAGAAGATGTAGCCATGCAAGGTTTTGCGGGGAGAGTTCTAGATAGAGAAATAGCTGGTGCAAAAGCTCCAAAATGAGAGCAAACTCATTTTGTT
Source organism: Panthera uncia (assembly GCF_023721935.1). Classification (NCBI taxonomy): domain Eukaryota; kingdom Metazoa; phylum Chordata; class Mammalia; order Carnivora; family Felidae; genus Panthera; species Panthera uncia. The sequence continues at coordinate 47,983,628 of NW_026057585.1, forward strand.
GTACTTCCCCTCAAAAACATATCATTAAGAAGATACTTCTGCTATGAGGAAAATTGTACCATGAAACTTAAAAGTTTTCTTTTTGGTTATCTACTTTTTTCAGATGTTCAACATCCTCAATTATTACATGTAATCAAGACCTACTATTTCAGGGATTTTTAAGCAAATGTGTATCTGAGGAATTAAATTTTTTTCTCACTTATTCATATTCCTAGAAGAATGATGATAAAGGAACATCATAAGAAAGTTTATAATACTAACTTGTATTCAGTAACAAAGAATTTGTCTTAGAATCTGCATCTATCAAAATGTCTTATGTATCAAACACTAGTTTACTTAAAGGATACACATTTTAATATATATTATATTTTAATTCTTAAACATTTTTACATTTTGCACAGATTGATTTTTAAGACAAAATTAAAAGAAGAGAAAATCGCTGAGCACCCAATAAAGACTTAGCATCTTATTTGTATCCTTGAGCTATCTTTTGTTGGAGTAACTGTTCTAAAACTAAAATTGCTTTTCCTAAAATTACATTTTTTCTTTATTTTCATTGAAAGTACAAAATAAAGGACAGTAGAAAGCTCTCATATATCTCTTAGTTACAGGTCTAGATTGGTGCTCGGAAGGTATTGTATATAATACTTAGTGAAAAAGTTTATTTTTATTCAAGATAAAACTTCATGCAATTCTTATTTTATAGACACCAAAGCTAAACTACAGTTCTCACCACATTCTATGCATGCCCTTGGATCTTCAGATTTATGTCTATAACTTAAAAAATAATACAGTAGACTGGACATAACTTTGAAAATGATTTTTAAATGTAAAAACTATAACAGCTTTACAACATACATGCATAGCGGTCTGCCAAGGAGACTTAGTGTCATTTCTACGCATCTTTACAAGATTTTTTTAATGTCAAACATAGTTAAATCCATGTTATCCTACTAATTTTCATTATGTTTGATAATGGGGCATACTCTCAAAGCTTAAAGAATATCCCTGTACCAATTATGAGCATCATTACTCATTACTCTGAACAGTTAACAGAGCTACATCAGATTTTAATTTGTATTTAAAATGTCTATTTAAAAATATATACTTAAAACCCTGACAATCTGTGTCAGATTTATGTTATATTTCACATCAACACCATTATTTGCAAGCAGAAAGGATTTTCTGGAAAAAGGATTTTCATCCACATACTTAATATTTTCTCCTTGACCTAAATGTAAACATTTACACAAATGGGATAACTGCTCTTTCACTATGGTTTGGTTTCCACTGAGCCATATTTCCACTCTATTTTAAATGTAGACATTTATAGCATTAGGGATGGAGACATTAGGGATGGAAACTTTGGCAATTTGCATTAGCAGATTATTGCTAAACAAGTAACACTCCCAATCACATTCCCATATTCCCATCTCTGTTTATGCCCCCAACCTGGGACATGGTGCCTCCATTAGACCTATGTATAATAATACATTAGCTTAGAGAAAAGCTACTACTCAAAATTGCATATGGTGTCCATCTATAGAGACATTTCCTCCTTTTCATGTTTTCTCCTTGTCTTCCACATATGGAGGAATGAATAGATGTTTTATTTCTATGTTTATATATTTTTAAATGGGATCATATCATTATTGATATGATCTTTTTATTGTTCATATTGATATGAACTTTTTATATTGCATTGACAGAATTTTCATACATAGTGTCATATATAAAATGTACTTGTAGGTATTATATTGATATATTGGTTAAAAAATATCAATGAAATTCAGTCTAGTTAGCTTAGGGAAAGAATTTAAAAAGTAAAAAATAAAATTGAGTTTTGGTCCAGCAGAGGAAAGGTCTCAAAGTCTGACTGATATGTTGGAAAACTAATAATTGTATTCAATATTTTTCTCTAAGACCTCAGGAGGGTAATAATAGCAACACAGTACTTTCTTTTTTTTTTTAATTTTTTTAAAAGTTTATTTATTTTGGGGAGAGAGAGAGACAGAGCATGAATGGGGGAGGGGCAGAGAGAGAGGGAGACACAGAATCTGAAACAAGTTCCAGGTTCTGAGCTGTCAGCGCAGAGCCTGACGTGGGGCTGGAACCCACAAGCCATTAGATCATGACCTGAGCTGAAGTCGGATGCTTAACTGACTGAGCCACTCCGGCGCCCCAACAACAGTACTTTCTATAATTTAATAACAACATATGCAAGCCATATTGATTTATTTGTGTAAAAAATTACCCATTTTAAATAATTTTTGACTTTCAAAAATATTTTTTTTCTGTAAATACAGAATTCTATTATTAGACATAAATATGGCAAGGCAGGACAAAAGAAGCATTTTATTAAACTAAATGCTGTGTAAAATTTAAGGGATTAGTTCTTGCATAAAGATATCCTATGCTTTTATATAAACCAAATTTTGAATAGACTAGCAGAAAGAAAGTTTTTGAAAGAATGTATAAAATTTCTGCCAAACCATTTTAGGATCTTTAGAAAAATTTTAATCATTTTTATGAAATATTTTTGCATATTCTTGATTTAAAAACTGAAAACTATCACCACCCATAAATTAACTTGAAGAATTAAGCAAATGATTAGGTTGAACATTTTGATTGTTTTGAGCTATAAAAATGTCAGTTTCATAAATTGTAATGAAGTAACTTCCTAGTGTGTGTGTTCAGCTATGAGAAGAACCTTAGATAGCTCTTCCCACATTGACTTGCAATCACACAGTTTTATAAAGCAGTATACATTCTTACTTAATGTGAATGTTTTATAGTTTACTGTACTGTTTTAGGCTCTCAGAAGAAACTAGAAAAATAAACTCAATCAAAATGGCTATGCATAGCCAAAATAAAAATAGTCATTTTTTTCCTATTACTGAAAAACCACAATTCAAAATTTAGAAAAGACACAGTCACTTACTTTGGTAGAGTTTTCAAATGATTTTCTCTTAACTCCAAGATTCGCAATTTGACAAGTCTGGAGAAGTGAATAAAAAAATTGCTTCTTAATATTTCTATATAAAATCCTATTCCTCTGATAGAGTCAAGTATCACTGTATTATCCAAACAACTATGTCTGGACATTACACATCATGGTTACAGATTTTAAAGAATTATACAAATCGGTTATAAGTAGAGTTGTATCAACATTGGACAATGACAAATATAATTTTACTAAAAATAAAGATTATTCAAAGATACCACTGGGTCCAAGTAATCTAAACCTCATGTTTTATAAAAATATATTCACTGTTATTTAATTGTATGTCACAGATTACTAAATATCTACTTAATACCAGGTGCTGTATTCACTGGAACATGGTAATACTGTCCCTCAAGAGACTATAAATGAACTTGTATAGCAAATAGCATAGTATAGTGGTTAAAAGTTTGAGTTTTGTGGTCAAATCTGGATGAAATCCAGACTCTTTCATGTTCTGTCACTGTGACATTGGGTGCATTAATCAACCCTTCCTAACTTAAGTTTCCTCATCTATGAATCCTACATTTCATACTTACCTACTTGCTAAGATCTGTAGTGTGAGACACACTATTGTTAAAATGTCTATAACTGAGCTTGCAAATGTACTTAGTTGAAGCTACTTTACAACAAATATTAATTGGATTCTCTGAATTCTTGGTGTTCTGGGAATATTTCACTATTTGAGCTATGTCTCTTACATTTACTGGGCTTTTAGATATTCATCTAGGTCCCTTCCTCTTTTCTTTGGGTTTTGACTCCTATCAAATTCTAATTTAATTTTAATTTTAAAACTCCTCATCACTATATGAAAAAAAGTGATTCAGTTATTCAGAGCATGGGTATATCACTAGTAAGATTTCTTAAACATTTATATGTCTCAAATCTTCTCAATATTTGTACTAGTGTGAAGATATTTTGTGACTTCTTTTGCCTTTTAGGGGCACCAAATCTCAGGCTTTGGAAGGAAATTTTGTAATTCTTTTTTTTTTTTTTTTAGTTTTATTTATTTATTTTGAAAGAGAGAGAGGGCAGGGAAGGGGCAGAGAAAGAGAGGGAGAAAGAGAATCCCAAGCAGCTTTGCACTGTCAGCACAGAGTTTGATTGGGGCTCGAACTCACTAACCATGAGATCATGACCTGAACTGAAATTAAGAGTAGGATGCTTAACCAATGGAGCCACCCAGGCGCTCCAAATTTAGTAATTCTTTTGTTACGCTATCCAGTTGAGGGTTAAACAACTGTTTAGATTACAATAATAAAGTAGAACATATTTTGGCAGACAATTTACACAAAATTAATTCTAATTCTAAGTGGTTTTGGATTTGGTATTATGTTTTCTGTTGGCCCAAATCTTTCCTTCACGTTAGGAGTACTAAAGAGAACTGAGAAAAATTTAACACATAAAAGTATGGTCTAGGGTGATAAATATTCTCTGATTTGATAAATTAAAAAAAGTGTAATTATAGTGCTGGAGTCAGAACCAGAGGGCAGAGATAGTTATATGGACAAATTTTGAAATGTCAATTCATTAAAAACTAGGTAAATGCTCTTTTGAAGATCTGTGAATTTTAAAAACTGTCCAACTATATTGTGTTCGTAGGTGTATGATATCATGATCCGCAAAAGTAATGGAATTTGGGAAATGTTGATTTGCTCTCTGTATATAAACTGAGGCTATTACATGTTAAGGGACTTAAATAACAGTTCTTTAAAAAAATTTTTTTTAACATTTATTCATTTTTGAGGGACAAAGTGTGAGTGGGGGAGGGGCAGAGAGAGGGAGACACAGAATCCAAAGCAGGCTCCAGGCTCTGAGCTATCAGCACAGAGCTCAATGCAGGGCTCAAACCCACCAAACTGTGAGATCGTGACCTGAGCCGAAGTCAGATGCTCAACAGACTGAGCCACTGAGTCGCCCCAACAGTTCTTTTTTTTTTAATGTTTATTTATTTACTTTTTGAGAGAAAGACACACACACACACACACACACACACAGGGGGAGGGATAGAGAGAGGGGGAGACAGAGAATCCCAAGCAGGCTCTGCACTGTCAGCACAGAGTTTAACAAGGGGCTCAAACCCACTAATTGTTAGATCATGACCTGAGCTGAAATCAAGAGTCAGAGGCTTAACTGACTGAGCCACCCAAGTGCCTCTCTACTGAGTTCTTAACACCAACAGATAGGTGTTGAGTTATACTCAATTTATTATTTGAATAATTTCAAAAGTGATCACTTAGAAAAATGCAGTTGATAATAAATGAAAAATGTCTTAAGTTTTAAGATACATCTTTTATATATATAAAAATAGTTCATTGTTGAACACTTGGAAAACATTGAAAAATATGAAAATTAAAATTATCCATAATTTCACTTCCAAGGAACCAGTCTTTTAGCTCACTCATAATTTATATTGAAATTGGTTAAATATAGTTTATATATTTTATTATAATATACTCCTAAATATAACTTATCATAGGAATTAAAAGAACTATTTCCCTAAACCAGATTATCAATTGACATAGTATTGTCATACAGATGTGTCATAATATATTCAATTAATCTCCTAGACAGATGTGTGCCTTCACTTCTTTCATACTGTAAATAATGACAAATATCTTTGCCCATAACTCTCAGTGTGGTATCTGATGTGGATATCATACATTTCTAGAAATAAATTACAAAGGCAGTAGTAGCAAATATTTTCAAATCTTTGAAAACACACTGGTCTGAAATTCATCATCCTTTCTTAATAAAAACCCTCGAGAAAGTCGGGATAGAAGGAACATACTTAAACATCATAAAAGCCCTTTATGAAAAGCCCACAGCTAATATCATCCTCAATGGGGAAAAACTGAGAGCTTTCCCCCTGAGATCAGGAACACGACAGGGATGTCCACTCTCACCGCTGTTGTTTAACATAGTGTTGGAAGTGCTAGCATCAGCAATCAGACAACAAAGGGAAATCAAAGCCATCAAAAATGCAAAGATGAAGTCAAGCTTTCACTTTTTGCAGATGACATGATACTATACATGGAAAATCTGACAGAGTCCACCAAAAGTCTGCTAGAACTGATACATGAATTCAGCAAAGTTGCAGGATACAAAATCAATGTACAGAAATCAGTTGCATTCTTATACACTGATAATGAAGCAACAGAAAGACAAATAAAGAAACTGATCCCATTCACAATTGCACCAAGAAGCATAAAATACCTAGGAATAAATCTAACCAAAGATGTAAAAGATCTGTATGCTGAAAACTATAGAAAGCTTATGAAGGTAATCGAAGAAGATATAAAGAAATGGAAAAACATTCTGTGCTCATGGGTTGGAAGAATAAATATTGTCAAAATGTCAATACTACCCAAAGCTATCTACACATTCAATGCAATCCCAATCAAAATTGCACCAGCATTCTTCTCGAAACTAGAACAAGCAATCCTAAAATTCATATGGAACCACAAAAGGCCCCGAATAGCCAAAGTAATTTTGAAGAAGACCAAAGCAGGAGGCATCACAATCCCAGACTTTAGCTTCTACCACAAAGCTGTAATCATCAAGACAGCATGGTATTGGCACAAAAACAGACACATAGACCAACGGAATAGAATAGAAACCCCAGAACTAGACCCACAAAAGTATGGCCAACTAATCTTTGACAAAGCAGGAAAGAACATCCAATGGAAAAAAGACAGTCTCTTTAACAAATGGTGCTGGGAGAACTGGACAGCAACATGCAGAAGGTTGAAACTAGACCATTTTCTTACACCATTCACAAAAATAAACTCAAAATGGATAAAGGACCTGAATGTGAGACAGGAAACCATCAAAACCCTAGAGGAGAAAGCAGGAAAAGACCTCTCTGACCTCAGCCGTAGCAATTTCTTACTTGACACATCCCCAAAGGCAAGGGAATTAAAAGCAAAAGTGAATTACTGGGACCTTATGAAGATAAAAAGCTTCTGCACAGCAAAGAAAACAATCAGCAAAACAAAAAGGCAACCAACAGAATGGGAAAAGATATTTGCAAATGACATAGCAGACAAAGGGCTAGTATCCAAAATCCATAAAGAGCTCACCAAACTCCACACCCGAAAAACAAATAACCCAGTGAAGAAATGGGCAGAAAACATGAATAGACACTTCTCTAAAGAAGATATCTGGATGGCCAACAGGCGCATGAAAAGATGCTCAACGTTGCTCCTCATCAGGGAAATAAAAATCAAAACCACACTCAGATATCACCTCATGCCAATCAGAGTGGCCAAAATGAACAAATCAGGAGACTATAGATGCTGGAGAGGATGTGGAGAAACGGGAACCCTCTTGCACTGTTGGTGGGAATGCAAATTGGTGCAGCCACTCTGGAAAACAGTGTGGAGGTTCCTCAAAAAATTAAAAATAGACCTACCCTATGACCCAGCAGTAGTACTGCTAGGAATTTACCCAAGGGATACAGGAGTACTGATGCATAGGGGCACTTGTACCCCAGTGTTTATAGCAGCACTCTCAACAATAGACAAATTGTGGAAAAAGCCTAAATGTCCATCAACTGATGAATGGATAAAGAAATTGTGGTTTATATACGCAATGGAGTACTACGTGGCAATGAGAAAGAATGAAATACGGCCCTTTGTAGCAACGTGGATGGAACTGGAGAGTGTGATGCTAAGTGAAATAAGCCATACAGAGAAAGACAGATACCATATGTTTTCACTCTTATGTGGATCCTGAGAAACTTAACAGAAACCCATGGGGGAGGGGAAGAAAAAAAAAAAGAGGTTAGAGTGGGAGAGAGCCAAAGCATAAGAGACTCTTAAAAACTGAGAACAAACTGAGGGTTGATGGGGGGTGGGAAAGAGGGGAGGGTAGGTGTTGGGCATTGAAGAAGGCATATTTTGGGATGAGCACTGGGTGTTGTATGGAAACCAATTTGACAATAAATTTCATATATTAAAAAATAAATTAATAAATACATAAATAAAAATAAAAAAATAAATAAAACACACTGGTCTGCATGAAGGTCATAACATTCTGCAATTCTATCAGCGGTATGTGAACTGATCTTTTCCTTAAACTCTATAAACAGTTTTTATATGACAGAATACAAAGCTCTTTATTCTCATTTTAATTTGTATTGTTTTTATTGTTTGTGAGGATAAACACTCCATGTGTTCACTGGCAATTTGTACATTTAATTATAAATGGCTCATTCTGTCAATTACCCATTTTTTTCCCCCTAATGAGCTCTTTGTCTTCATACGCATTTGTAAAATTCTTTATATGTTAATGATATAATTTGCTTTCCATATATAGTACAATGTTTTCTCAGTTTATTGTTTTACCTTAATTTTAAAATACTTTCTGATATTATTTTATTTTAAATGTATTTATGTAGTCAAACCTATATATCCATCTATTATTTTTTCCTTTGTTTCTAAACTGTAGAGGTATTTCTCAGTCCAAGAGCCATAAATATTCATGTTTGTTTTTTGCCAGATAAGCTCTCATTGTATTTTTTTATATTTAACTCTTTAACTTCCCCAGAATTTATTTGATTTTTAATGATATGTAGAAACTTAATTTTACTTAATTTTGTACAAAATATTTCATTACTAACTTTGTCTCACTTAATGAATAATAATGAATACTATGTTTAATCACAATTGTCACTTTTGAAGCCTCACCTACCGGTGCTGGTAACATACTTACTTACCTATGGTGAAATAAAATTTCATCATTTAAATTTCTTATTCTTACCTTCCAAAATTGGCTGGAAGAAATTCAAGAAAGGCGTCATTCAGGTAGAGCTGGGTCAGATTTAGAAGCTGCGTGAAGCCATCAGGGAGTCTAGAAAGGAGTTAAAGGTTTAGTCACTGCATGGATGTTGCCATAGAAACAGAACAAAAATATATATCTCTAAGGAGAGAAAATAGATGCGTAATACATTTTTCAACTCTCCTTTGGTATCATAGTAATGGAAGAATTTATTGAGCATGTTGTTACAGCTTGAAAATTTTGCTTGTTATTAAAATAAATGGCATTCACCCACCTCTATGCTGCCCTCCTATGCTGAGATTTATGTCACCATATATCGTCTCTTCCTGTTGCCCTAACCTCATGCACACCAGTGAGATATTTTTTATAGAAATTTCAAGTTGTATGCCATGTTTTGCAATTTTAAATTTAATATTCTTTCTTAACAGAATATTCACATTTATAATCAGGCAAGGGTATCTCCTTACTCTTTCACTAAATCATTAACATGTGTGTCTACCTTATCGCAATGGTGACCAAAGTTGGCCAAAAGGACAGAAGAAGCATTCTTTCCCCCTAACTGATAATGTATGTGAATTTGTAATTTAAATTTGTGCAATTAATTCTTAACAAAAATGACCAAGAAGATTGAAACTATAAATATACAGAATCCTAAAAACTTTAAGAAGCATTAAAAAGGTTGAAGATATATCCTTTGTGAAAATTTACCATTTGGATGAAATAATCATTTGCAAAATTTAAATATTTTTCACCAGAAAGACTTAATTCAAGGATTTTCCTGGAGACTTTTTCTTAGCAGATGATTTAATTTTTTCCTATGATTAAATTTCTATTTAAAGATCTTTAATGACTTCATCAATGGTCTAGATAAGACTATGCTCTTTAATAAAATACTTCTCAATAGTGTTCACATTTGCCTTTCCCTCAAATTACAGCCTATCTCCCTCCTTGCATTTACTGACAAAATTATTTAAAGACCTGCCTATACTCACTGCTTGTTATTGCTCCACAAGCCATGGTTTTCTGGCATCTACCCCAACTCCATTTCTGCAACTGCATTTGCCAAAGCCTCCAATGACCTCTAAGTCTCAAGTCCATTAACTTCATTTCATTTTGTATCTAGCACTGCCTAGCAACAGTTGTCATTGATTGTTCTCTCCTTCTTGGCTTCTAGTACACCCTTTTCCTATTTCCCCTCCTCCTCTTTCTGGGATACTCTGGGTTTCATTCCATGGTTTCTCTTCCTCTGGCCAATCTTTTGTTATGAAAAGTTATGTATCCAGAGGAATGTACAATGATAAAGATGACAATCATGGATTGTCTTTATCCTTAATCCAAACTGATAGAACTTTTATCCAAGTGCTTCAATTAAATCTAACATTTTACACTAAGTTAGGGAGCTCACAATAATGAAATGCTTTTACTATCTAAAAGTAACTGATGATTTTCCACATTTGACTGATACAATGAATTCAAAGAAGAATGTCTGGGGCACCTGGGTGGCTCAGTCAGTTAAGCATGTGACTTCAGCTCAAGTCATGATCTCGCGCTCTGTGAGTTTAAGTCCCACGTAGGGCTCTGTGCTGACAGTTCAGATCCTGCAGCCTGCTTTGGATTCTGTGTCTCCCTCTCTCTCTGCCCCTCTCTCACTCACACTCTGTCTCTCAAAAATGAGTAAATGTTAGGGGCGCCTGGGTGGCTCAGTCGGTTGGGCCTCCGACTTCGGCTCAGGTCATGATCTCCCAGTCTGTGAGTTTGAGCCCCGTATCAGGCTCTGTGCTGATAGTTCAGAGCCTGGAGCCTGTTTCGGATTCTGTGCCTCCCTCTCTCTCTGACCCTCCCCCATTCATGCTCTGTCTCTCTCTGTCTCAAAAATAAATAAACGTAAAAAAATGAATAAATTTTCAAAAAAAAATTTAATAAAAAATTAAAAAACAAAGAAATGTTTTATATATATTGGCAAATAATTCTTTAGTAAAGAAGCACATTCGTTTTATTAATCACTTAAATTAAAAGTGACATATTCAAACTACAAAAAAAAAGTTTAATACAGCAAACACCCATATAATTTAGTGGTTGAGCACATGGGCATTGATATGTCAAAAGACCTAGGTTTGAATCATAGTTCTTTTAGTTGTTACCTCTGTGACCTTGTAAATCTTTGTAAGATTCAATTTCCTTATTTGTAAAATGATGATGCTACTATCCACTTCCAGAGTTGCTCTAGTGATTAAATGATTATCTGCCCCATAGTAAGAACTCACTAAATGAGATCAATTACATTACTTGTCCTTGGTATTACTTTTATTCTGATCTTTCAATATTAACTACAGTACTAATTTAAATACTTTTATTAATGTTATCTTTATTGTTAGAATAGGCAAAGTAAGATTGGCCACCAACCTCCTTATTCCAATACTTTTTTCTAATTACATTTACTTTAGAAGTTAAATGAAAACCTATTTGACCCCTGATAGAATAGTTCAATCAAATTACATTACAGGTTTTATAAACTGTGATTAAGAAGTCAATGTAAAATCTTCTCTAACTGAAAAGATACTTTACATCTAAATATTTTATTTTATACATTGTAAAATTATAAAATTAATATTACTATTTTACAGTATAATTTGGAATATAAAGGGAAAAGAAAAAATTGCACATAAATCCACTTTCTTAACACAGCCATAATTACCATTTTAGGTATTCCTTTTTAAAAATTTTTATTATTTTTTAGTGTTTACTTGTTTTCGAGATGGAAGAGGGGGAGAGAGGGAGAATCGGAAGCAGACTTCAGGCTCTGAGCTATCAGCAAAGGGCCCAACGCAGGACTCAAACTCACAAACTGTGAGATCATGGCCTAAGCCAAAGTCAGACGCTTAACTGACTGAGCCACCCAGGTGGCCCCATTTTAGGTATTTCTAATCTATTTTCCAATTAAATGTTTTAACATCACTGAAAAATAGGATCATGATTTCTCCCTTTACTTTGTAAATATCTTTCAATTTTGCTATATAATCAGAATCACTACATAATCTATCTTTCAAACTAGGACATTTTTGAGAATTAAAAATGAGCTATTATTAATCATGTCACATCAAGTGGTATAAACTAGGATGATTTGAGCAAACAGAGACATATGGTTACCCTATATATAACCTTTGTATCCATCCAGTAGATGTACCATAATTTATTAGCAATGTCCTTATTGTTATGCATTAAAATGTGTCAAAATTTTCAAAATGTAGCTTTTAATTTAAACCAAAATCAAATGTTTCTTCACAATTGGTGAAATACAGCAAAAGAATCCCAAGCATCTAAATACTATCTTAATGTGTTTCTATCTGTAAAAGGGTATACAGATAATGTTTACCTATTTCATAAGGTTACTGAAAAGATGAAAATGAAATAATGTATCTAAAAGTATGAGACATGATAGACTCTCAATAAATGTTGGTCCATGCTTTTCTCATTAAGTAGTTTTTGTTTTCAATTTTCTCATGGTAATTTTCACCAATGACTTGGTTAAGGCATTCAGACTATACTATAAAGTTCACATCTAAAACTAAAACTAAAACTAAGATAATAATACTGAAAACTGTAACTTTTATATTCCAGGGTCTTTATGACTTACTGCTTCACAGAAATCTCGAGTCAAAGAAAATGAACAGAAAAGCAAGAGAGAAAAACCAATGAAACCAAAATACGGTGTTTTGAAAAGAGCAACAAAATTGACAAATCTCTGGTCAGACTGATCAAGCAAAAAAAAAGAAAGAAGACACAATTTATGGATTACAAGAATGGAAGAGAGAGCACCACTAGAGAACCTGTAGATATTTAAGGGCTGATAAAAGAACATTATAAAAATTAAGATGCCAATAAATTTGAAAATTTATATGAATGTACAATTCCTGAAAATCACAAACTATCAAAGATCACTCAAAAAAAAAAACCCAGGTAATGTCAATAGTTATTAGGGTATTTAAATTTGTAATTAAAAAAATTCCCATTAAGAGAAGTCCAGGCTCAGATGGCTGTACTGGCAAATTCTACCAATATATGAGGAGGAAATAATTCTAATTCTGTACAAACTCTTATAGAAAATAGAAGAGAATGATTCCAAACTATTTTTATGAGGCCAGTTTTTACCCTGTTACCAAAGCCAGGCAAAGAAATTACAAGAAAAAAATTTCAGACTAATATGCTTCATGAATATAGATGGGAAAATCCTCTACAAAATATTAGCAAATCAGAGCCATTAATTTATAAAAAAGTAATACTTCCTAATCAATTAAGGTTTATTCCTGGGATGCAAATTTGGATCATCATTCAAAAAACATTCAATGTAATTCACTATATCATTAGACTGAAGAAGAAAAAACACATCATCATGTCAACATGTTTGAAAAAAAAAGAGCTTTGACAAAATTCGATATCCATTAATAATAAAAAGTCTCAGCAAACCAGATATCAAAGATGTGGTGGACAGATTCCAAGGTAGCCTCCATGACCCTCACTTCCTGATGTTCCTGCTTTTGTATGATCTTCCTCAGAGTGTGATAAGAATTGTGACCTGCTTCTAATCAACGGAATATGGACTATATGATGCGATGTCACTCTCATAACTATATTATAATACTGTCTTGCTAGAAAATTAATTACTCAGCTGCTGGCCTTAAAGAAGCAAGCTGCTATGTTGTGGACTGCTTATGGAGAAGGTCAACATGGCTGGGAACTGTACAATAAATTCACTGAGCTATACATGCCTTATGTAAAATATATCTTAAAAATCCTTTACAATTAGTATACTACTTAAATTGGTTTCTGTATTGAGTAATTTTTTATTAATTCCCAAATTACTTAATGCTTTTAGTGTTAGGCATTTTTTGATGAAGTAGGACATACTCATTCATCTTTTGAAAAGTTAAACATATGGAAGGAATTCAGAGACATAGTCAAACCACAGTCTTTAAGCTTCTTAAAGATATAAATTATCATCGGATTTCTACTCCCAAAGACCTTATCATGATTCCTAAATAAGATGAGCTATTAGAATTAAAGAAATAGAAGTCAAAACAATTCATCATATGCCCTGGATTATAACTCAAGTCAAGGACTTGGTTGCAGTCTTGGTGTGAAAAGTTACTAATGCCTATTCTTTGTTGAGAAAATTGCATTCTGGTTTAAAAGTTTTGGAAAACACTTTTCACAGTTGTTTTTTTTTTTCCTTCCATACTCTTTTTAAGGTAGAAAAGTTGTTATTTTTCAAACATATCTTACTTCTTGATGTTCCACACTTTCTACTAAAGGCCTTAAATTATTTTACAAACCATTCACTGTAAAGATCTCCATCTAAACTTCTATCTCCTTCTTTTATATTCTGTTCCTAGTCTTATCTACAGACTCTTTTCATGATCCATAAAGAAACCATCCTCATTACTTACCTCTTCTTAACTGTATTGATAAAAAATCTCCCTTCACACTCCCTTTGATAAACTTCCTTCGGTCTTCTAAAAACACTCCACTCATTAAATGCTTTTCTAGTGGGCTTCAGTTTTTCCTAGTCTCCCCAACTCCATACAGACAGAAGACTCAGGCTTTTTTTTTCAAATTCTATTATCAGTTTTTGTATAATTATAATGTCAGTCTTACTCTGAGACTACTTATCTGTGTCCCATACCATTGGATTGTTTTAATCTCTCCCAAATATTGCTACTACTGTCTTTCCAGGTTTTATTTCTACTTCAATTGTTAAGTGACTTTAACATTCAGATTCATGACTTATCCAATCCATTCACTCCATGGTTTCTTGACCTATTTGATTGCACAGCACACTGTATCCCTATGACATAACATTAATTTGCCAACATTGTCACATGCTGGCTCTCATCTTCCCATGGCATTTCTCTACTAACAGACCATAAGCCACAAATACCCATTTCTTTTTTTTTTTAGATGATTTTCTTTTTCTCTTATGTTTATTTATTTATTTTGAGAGAGACAGAGAGTGCGAGTGGGGAAGGGACAAGAGAGAGGTTGAGAGAGAGAGAATCCCAAGCAGTCTCTGCAATGTCAGCACAGAGCTCAACATGGGGCTCTATCCCATGAACTCAACAGATCATGACCTGAGCTGAAATCAGGAGTCTGATGCTTAACTGACTGAACCACCCAGGCATTCCCACAAATACTCCATTTCTGATCACAGCATCTTTACCATCCAAGTCTTCCATTTTGTTATCCTCATAGAATTGTCTTTTTGCTCTTCCTGGTACACAAATACTCTCCTTATCTGGTCATACTTAATTCATTTTCCAGTCTGAACTACATGATCAACTATTTTCATGCACCTATCAATTTATTAACCTCTTGCACTCTCGTGAACTTTCATCGCATCCTTAGTGTTAATTTTCCATCATGATCATAACTAATAACTGTTTCCTTAGTTTCAGTGCTCTTTCATGGAATGTTGCCTGAAAGGCACAGGAAAATGATGACATAGTCTGCTTCAAAGTAATGCCATCTTGTGCCGATTAGGCCTTCATCATTATTCAGCAAAGCTTTTAATCATCTTTTGTTAAACTATTCTGATTTCATTATTTTCCCCCATCATTCTGTTAAATTGAATTTTAAATGCATGATTTAAAACTCATTTGTTATGTGAATTTCCTTTATATGTGTACATTATTATCCAATGGAGGCATTAATATAAATAAAATGTAATCATTCATACTCACTTAGAAATGGGATTGACACTGGCTTCAATAATTGTTAAACACTTACAACATTTAATGTTTTCTGGAAATTCTTGTACACCTAAAATGTAAACAAAGAAATAAATAAATAAAGAGGAACATGAAAATGTCCCAGCAAAAATTCTTCCAACTATAGTTCTAATATTAAGAATAATTAACTAAAATTATGAGTTAACATATAGTACAGATATAGTACAAATATACCATTAGGATAATCATTTAAATAAGTATAACAATGTAATAATATGTTAGTGTCCTATAATATATACATACATTTAAAAAATAAAATTTAAATGTTAAATAATATTTTAGCACAATGATACTTGGAAATTGGTTATAAATTGAAGACAATTGTATGCTCAGCATAAGATAGATCTTGAGTTTTTACTAATTTAAAGCAATAAAAATAACTAGGTATTTGATTATTAAGTGCTACTACTGTAGTAAGGGGATATCAGCAGATATAAGGAAACCTTGGCTTCTTTTATAAGATGGGAAGATTGAACATGTGAAAGATACATAGGGATGTATCACAAAACCAATAGATATTCCCAAACTAATGTGGGTCTCTAATAAATTTTATGCAATTCTTCTTGTTGGCTGCACAGAATGTAGTTCTACATCTGCCTGAAAGGGTGAAAAGGTGAACAACTCTTCATCGGGTCCTCTCTCCAGTCTCTGAGGCAGCCAGCCTAGCTCATCACCCTATCACTCTTAGAGAACTGCTCATCTGCTGTCAAAGTTGTGCTGTGGGTTATGTAACAGAAAAACAGGTCTTTCTACAAAACTGAAACTCAGTAAGCCACAAACCTAATCCATAAATGTGAGGGTCAAAGAAATAAAAGATGTGGAGGATATTTCAGTTGATACAAATGAATCAAATATAGTAGGTTATACAAGAGATAGAAGAGAGGGCAGCAATATGAAGCTATTCCTATATGTCTACAGTACTACCTGCTCTAAATTTTTGAAATTATTAAGGGGGTAATATTCCTATAAAGTACTAGACCTGCTCAGTATTTCATGTTTGACAAGAGGATAAGGAACATTTTGTGGCAGGATTTTGTTGAACTTTTTAATGATGGACAGTCAAGAAAGAAAACCACCACCTTCCAAGATTCCATTGACCTAGACCACCATGTCCACAGAACCTTGAAGCCCAGTGAAGCAGCAGGAGGACAGTCAAACCAAGACAGGTCATTTATCCACTGCAAAATAAGGGTACAAAAGAGGGTATGGAGACATTTCTCATGCTTTTTCTCCCTATGTGAAAGTTCATCAGAAACTATGCTGTCCTAAAGTTATTGCTTAAGTATTTTTACTTCTTAGTTAAGAACCCAAGGAAGTGTAGGAGCTCTGTTACATACAAATTGAATGAGAAAAGCCAATTCTCTTTTTTGGAAAGGCCATAACATCTAGAGCCACCCTCATTAACTAGACCTGAATAAAATGGCAAAGAAATCAATATGTCAATCCTTGAGATGTCCTCAATATTTCCCCTATAGTATTTATATTTCCTTTGGATATCTGCAACCAACAGGTGGGTAAGGCTTCCTTTATGACTTTAGCTTTTTTGTTCAGCAACCAGTTGGGGCTCATTGCATACTGGTATACCTGATGCCTTATCTCTACACGTGCCTGCCTTCTTAATTATGTGTAAACCAAGACATAGAAGCAGAAGCAAATTAAAAAATAATTTTAAAGAAAAGATTGTATCTCTTTATCTTCTACTGAAAATGTAATTCCCTTTTGTGGTGAAAATACTACTAAATTATTTGTTTAAAAACATATTATGTTGTTTGTAGTTCAAACTGAAACTTATTCAGAGCTGAGTCTATTGGATTAAGATGGAATCCCAACTTCATCACTTACTGGTTGGGTAACCCATTTAAATGTTCAATGTCTACTATGAAAAATGCTGATTATATGAATGGTTTCAAATACAGTTGTGGTGAGGATAGAGAGATAAAGCAGCAAAGCAATTGGCACAAGGTGCTGCATAAATGTTACCTATAATGATTAGAAATACAGAGAAGGGGCCACGATGATGGAACAGCATGGAAATTTTTTTTGAGTCTCTCATCCCTGAAATACAGCCAGATCAACACTAAACCATCCTGCCCACCTAGAAAACTGATTTGAGGCTTAACACAACAATCTGCACAACCAGAATCACAGAACTCAGCAGGTATGTGGCACGGAGAGGTGAACTGAGGGAGAAAGCTGCAGAGGGCAAGGAGCTGTTTTTGCTTGCAGAGAGAGGACGGACACAGGTGGGGAAAGAGTATGGAAAGCATCCCCCTTGCCCAAAAGCAGCTGCACAGAAAAGAAAGAGTACATGAGGGACTGAAAGAAAAAAAGGGAGAAAGAAGAAAGGAGAGGGTTTAAGTTCCATGAAGACTCTAAACAGGGGGAGCGTGGAGTCTGAAACTCCACAGCTTGATACCTGATGGAGCTATGGTGGTAAGAGCAAATCCCCAGGAGAAGAGAGTGAGGTCCAAGGGGTCCAATGGCCACCCCAGTAAGCTAAGGAGCACCATCTAGTGGAGAATGGAGCCTTTACACTAAGCCCCGCACACGGGGCCAACCAGGCTCTTCAGGAACAACACAAGTCTCTCCACCTGCTTAGTTTATGGACTATAAAGTGCTTCATAGTTTGACTTCTAGGGGAAAAGGATGTAATTTCAATTGCACTTCAATCTATTTTCTGGTCCATCTATTCAGGTGTTTTTTTTCCTTTTCTTATTCTTAAATACAGAAAGAGAAAAAATTTATTTTTATTCTCCAATTCTATTACAAATATTCTTCGTTAATTTTTTCTACTATATTTCTTACTTTTTTGTAAACTTCTAAAATTCTATTTTTTTCTTCCATCATTTTATTTTATTCTATTTCATTGTATTAACTTTTTCAAATTTTCAAACATTTTCCTCTTTTTTCCTTCCCCCCCCCCCTTTCTTATTTTTCCCTTTTTTCTCTAATCTATCAAGCTCCTTCCAACAATCAGACCAGGACAACCTAGGATCTAGCATCCTTTGTTTGATTTTTTTGTGTTGTTTTTAAGTTTTTATTTTTAATTTTTTTTTTACCATGTTAATTCCTTTTCTTCCAAAAATGATGAAACGAAGGAATTCACCCGAAAAAAAAAAAAAAAAAACAGGAAGAAATGTCAGCCAGGGACTTAATCAACACAGACACAAGCAAGATGTCTGAACCAGAATTTAGAATCATGATAGTAAGTATCCTAGCTACAGATGCAAACAGATTAGAATCACTGTCTGTGGAGATAAAAACTAGTGAGGATGAAATAAAAAATGTTATAACTGAGCTGCAATCTCAAATAGATGCCACAGCAGCAAGGATGGATGAGGCAGAGCAGTGAATCAATGGTATAGAGGACAGACTTATAGAGAACAATGAAGCAGAAAAAAAGAGAGAGACTAAGGCAAAAGAGCACGATTTAAAAATTAGAGAAATCAGGGACTCATTAAGGAACAGCATCAGAATCATAGGGGGCCCAGAAGATGAAGAGAGAGAAAAAGGGGTAGAAGGAGTATGTGATCAAATCATAGTGGAAAACTTTCCTAACCTTGGGAAAGATACAGACATGAAAATCCAGGAAGTACAGAAGACTCCCATTAGATTCAACAAAAACTCACCATCAACAAGGCATATCATAGTCAAATTCACAAAATATTCAGGCAAGGAAAGAATCATGAAAGCAGCAAGGGAAAAAAGTCCTTAACCCACAAGGGAAGACAGATAAGGTTTGCCGCAGACCTGTCCACAGAAACTTGGCAGGCCAGAAAGGAGTGGCAGGATATATTCAATGTGCTGAATCAGAAAAATATGCAGCCAAGAATTCTTTATCCAGCACACTGTCACTTAAAATAGAAAGAGAGATAAAAAGTTTCCCAGACAAACAAAAATTAAAGGAGTTTGTGACCACTAAGCCAGCCCTGCCAGAAATTTTAAGCGGGACTCTCTGAGGGGAGAAAAGATGGGGAAAACAAAGACCAAAAACAACAAAGACTAGAAATGATCAGAGAACACCACCAGAAACTCCAACTCTATGGGCAACATAATGGCAATAAATTCATATCTTATAGTATTCATTCTAAACATCAATAGGCTAAATGCTCCAATTAAAAGACATAGGGTAACAGAATGGGTAATAAAACAAGATCCATTTAAATGATGTTTACAACAAACCCACTTTAGACCTAAAGACACCTTCAGATTGAAAGTAAGGGGATGGAGAACCATCATGCTAACAGTCACCAAAAGAAAGCCAGAGTAGCCATACTTATATCAGATAATTTATACTTTAAAATAAAGACCATAACAAGAGATGAAGAAGGACATTATATAATAATTAAGGGGTCTATCCACCAAAAAGATCTAACAATTGTAAACATTTATGCTCCAAATGTGGAACACCCAAATATATAAATCAGTGAATCACAAACATAAAGGAACTCATTGGTAATGATACCATAATACTAAGGGACTTCAACACTTCACTTACAGCAATAGACAGATCATCTAACACAAAATCAAGAAGGAAACAATGGCTTTGAATGACACACTGAACCTGATGGACTTAACAGATATATGCAGAACATTTCATCCTAAAGCAGTGGAATATACATTCTTCTCCAGTGCACATGGAATGTTCTCAAGAATAGATCACATACTGGGACACAAATCCGCCCTCAACAAGTACAAAAAGATCAAGATCATACCATACATATTTTCAGACCATAACACTTTGTAACTCGAAATCAACCACAAGAAAAAATGTGGAAAGATAACAAATATTTGGATGAATGGATAAAAAGGATGTGGTGTATATATATATATACAATGGAGTATTACTCAACAATCAAAAAGAATGAAACCTTGCCATTTGCAACTATGTGGATGGAACTGGAGGGTATGATGCTAAGCAAAATTAGTCAGTCAGAGGAAGACAAACATCATATGACTTCACTCATATGAGGACTTTAAGATACAAAACAGGTGAGCAAAAGGGAAGGGAAGCAAAAGTCATATAAAAACAGGTAGGGGGACAAAATATAACAGACTCTTAAATACAGAGAACGAACAAAGGGTTACTTGGAGAGGTTGTGGGAGGGGGGATGGGCTAAATGGGTAAAGGGCATTAAGGAATCTACTCCTGAAATCATTGTTTCACCTTTTGCTAACTAAAAAAATAAATTATTAAAAAAAAAGGGAAATACAGTTGACCCCTGACCAACATGTGTTTGAACTACATGGGTCCATTTAAACATGGATTCTTTCTTGATAAATACATGCAGTACTATAAATGCAGTCTCTCTTCTCTATGAATTTCTTAACATTTTCTTTTCTCTAGTTTATGTGATTGTAAGAATATAGTATTTAATACATTTGTATGTGTTGATTGGCTGTGTGTAATTGATAAGGCTTCTGGTCAATAGTATGCTATTAATAGTTCAGTTTTGGGAGAGTAAAAAGTTTTATGTGGATTTTCAACTGTGTAGGAATTGGTGCCCAACCCCTGTATTGTTCAAGGGTCAACAGTAAATGGAAGAAGACTATGTCAGTCAACAAAGGAACCAAATATCAAAATGGGCTGGCTTGAGGTAACACATTTGTAAAATTTATCCACCTAAGAGAACACAACCAATAAATAGGAATTAGTGTGCTGAAGGATCCCTATAGCTAATCAATATAGTATCTGAGATAAATGTTCAAAGGTTTCCAGGGGGAACTTTACCATATATACTAATACATGGGCCCTAGAGTTTAAGTTCTAGAGCATAATTTTAACTTATAGTTTAACCTAAACATGAAGAGGTCGTTTATCAAAGAGTTAAAAGTACAGGTTGGAATCGTAACTGTGCTGTCATATCTCAGTGCTGTCACTTAACTAGATATTATTTTATATAATATTTGAGCATCACTTATTCATTTTTTGTCTAATTCAAAGAGTTGATCTGAGTATTAGATAGTAGGAAGGTAAAGAAATTAGTATGGCACTAGATATAATTCATATATTAATAAGAATTAAGGTAACTTACTCTTCTCTATACCACTGTGTAAAATAATTTATCTTAATAGTCTTATGGGGAAGATATATTAAGCAATATTATTTGCATTTTATGGATGACAAACCATACATTCACAAAGATTCGGTGACTTATTTAAATACTAATGGGTGTTTACAGATGAGAATGTATAAGGTAGGATTTAATTCAATTTTGTAACACTATATCTTTTATCCTTTTTACTTCATTATGTTATTTCTTATTAAAATTACATTTGATTTGATTATAGAATCCACATCTTCATCAACCAGTCTTTGAAACTGATCTGTATGGTCCTCTGAAACACAGTGTTTTCAATTTATAAGAAAGGTGATATTTGTTTTACATAGATATATGGTAGATATATAGATAGACAGATAGATAGATAGATAGATAGATAGATACACACACACACACACACACACACACACATTTTCTATCATGAACTTTGTTTAGATTTTCAAATGTATTCATCCTGAAGTAGAGGGATACATATCCTGTACTTCAACAACACATATACTTCAATCATATTAATTTGTGATTACTATAGGAAGTGGGCTCAAACATTTGTAGGCCATTACAATTCAAGTTCTACTCCCTGTTTTTCAGCTGAGATAACACATAAACTTTCTAACACAGGCCCATAAGGAACTCTCTTCTAAGGCCATGAAGAGTTCACTTTTGGGAATCCCTGGAGATTCAGGCTCATTATGTTTAGAATAGATTCAAACCTAGGCTGAAATGCCATATGTTCACTTCAATAACTATATCACAAAACCTATTTTGAATATGTTCATAGAAATACCATCAAATGAAAAATTAGATTTCTGCATTCTGAATTTAAAACAGAAATAAATGTTTAATGTAATGGAATGGTCAAAATTGCATTAACAGAATATTAATACCTTGAAGTAGAAAAGATATGATTGACTATTTTATCTGATTAATTGTGGGGTTTTGTTTTGTTTTGTTTTTCCCTTCCTTTAAAAAAAATGGGTTCAAAAATTTCCTGCTCAACTTTCAAAATTATTCAGGAACTTATGCCCTTTGTGGGTTATTCATTCTTGTCCTTTTTCCTGCTGCTTCTATCTCAGTCATTCTTCCAGAGGGTGTGCAGAAGAAGGGAAAGGGGGGGATTCTGAAATCAATCAAATATGGATCTTTCCTGTGTAGCATGATAGAAAATTAAAAGTCATTAAGTTTAGTATATATCTGGTTAATTGCTTTTATTTGGAGTATCTTATCTATAACTAATGCAGACATCTAAGTCTTGATAATGATCTTAAACCTATAAGTAATATAGTTTTCAGATTTATTTAATTATAAAAAAGATTATTGGTGTCAAAATAAAAATCAAAACTCAAGTGTTTTTAAAATCTTGGGTTAGGCTTTAAGTAGGTTTTAAGTTGGCAATAAAGTATGAAAGCAAATGTTTTTCCCCTGCAATAGATAAGTTTAGAGTCTAAATGTAGCAAACAATTTTGTCATTCTCACACATAGAGCCTAACAAGAATAAGAGCAACATTGATCCTTATGATCATAAATGAAAGGCAAACCTGAGTGTAAGACATTTACATAACATATAAACTGTTTTTAAATCTTACTTTCTGAATATATTTATTTAATGTGTTATAATTTTTACCTGTCCTCATCCACTCTCTCACCTAAATCTTCAGTCTAAATATCATCCATAAAAATACATTTATATTCAATGATCTACATTATAATTTATTTAGCTATTTTAGGACATGTAGCTCTCCTTAATACCTAGCATTTTAGATTATATAATGTCTGAAATGAAATGATACTCAAAAAATAATAAGACATGGTACTTGCTTATAAGTTGAAGATTCACTGATTTGCCATCTTATTGTATATTTGATATTCTCTGATATTTGAGTTGTTAACTATAATAATAAGGTCCCTGAGAGAAATGGGTCATTTCATATATTAGACAAATATTTGAATACTTATTCTGTTAAGAACTGTACTAAATATTGGGGATATAGGAGCTCCTGGGTGGCTCAGTTGGTTAAGCATCCGACTTCGGCTCAGGTCATGATCTCACAGTTCGTGAGTTCAAGCCCTGCGTCGGACTCTGTGCCGACAGCTCAGTGCCTGGAGCCTGCTTCAGAATCTGTGTCTCCCTCTCTCTCTTCCCCTCCCCCACTCATTTGCCCTCTCTCTCGCTCTCTCTCTCTCAAAAATAAACATTAAAAAAATATTGGGGATATAGCATGAAAAAGAAGGACACATTCTCTTCATTTGTGGAGCTTATATATTCTATCAGAGAAATTTGTATAATAAAACAAAGATAATTAATAGAAATATAAATGTATAAAATTATATAGTATCTTAGCAATGAGAAATGTTATGGGAAAAGATAATTAGAGCAGAATAAAAAGGATCAGAAATACCTGGGAATGTCCAAGTTAACCAGGGTGATTAGGGTAAGCCTCACTGATTGGTAAGATGGCATTTGAGCAAGGACTTGAAACTGAGAGAGATAGAGACACATATGACTGGATGTCTGAGGGTGGAAAGTAAGAGCCTTTCAGGCACAGGGAATAAATAGTGAAAATTCTATAAGGCCTGAGTATGCCTGGTGTATTCTAGAAATAGCAAGGATTCCAGAGTGGTTAAAACACAGCCAGGAAGAGTAAAGTAGCAAAACATTAAGTCAGAGGGATAATAAGGTTGTGTATGTGGGTGGGCAGATGAGGGTGTCAACTCATTTGGGGCTTCTTAAGCCATTGCAAGGACTTTGGTTCTTACTCTGAATGAAATAAAGTGACATTGAAGGACATGAGTGTATTATGATCTAATTTATAATTTAAGAGGATCACTTTGGTTCCCGAGTAAGGTGGCCTTTGTAAGAGGGAGAACAACTGGAGGCTGTATAGTAAAACATGAAAAGAGTTGATGGTGGTCTACTTCTGGGTGAAAGTAGTGGAAGGAGAGAGAAATGAATGGAGCCTGAATGTATTTTGAATGTAAGACTAATAGGATTTCCTGATAGATTAGATCTGGAGTATGAAAAAAAAAAAAAAAGGGGAATCAAGGATGACTGTAGGCTTTTTTGCCTCAAGCAACTTGGATGAAGGGGTTGCCTTTAACTTAGAAAAAGCAATATGTGAAGTAGGCTTTGAAGACAAGATAAACAGTTCATTTTTTGGACATGTGTAATTTGAGACTTCTAAGAGGAGAAGTCAGGTAGTTGTTTTTTATGAATCTAGAGTTTAGGAGAGAGGTCTAGACTGTAGGTCAAAAAACTGGGGATCCATGATTACATAGATAGTATTTAACCATGAGACAAAATATGAACACCAGTGATGTGAGTGAGATAATGAAGAAAAGAGGACCAAGAACCAAACCATGAAGGACTCCAAAATGAGGATAGGGAGAAGAGGAAGAATCAACATAGGAGACTGAACAAGATCAATCTGACAGATGGGACAGATAATCAGTAAGTATTGACTTCTAAAAGCCAAATGAAGTAAACGTATCAAGTAGGAAGAAGTGATCAGTTGTTTGAAATGATGCTGATAGGTCAAGTGAAATGCTGACCAAAAACTGCCTGTAGATTTAGTAATGAAGAAATCAGGGTGATCTTGACTGGAATGATGTTGTTGGAGTAGTGGGCTTGAAGATAAGAGTGGTTTGAGAGAGGAAGAGGAACAAAATTGTAGATAGAGAATACAGACAACCCCACCTAGTGCTTTTGCTACAAGCAGGGGGAGGGGGAGTCATTCAGGAAAGAGGAGCTAAGAAGTTTTGTTTAGAATGGAAAAATAACAGCATGTGCATACACCAATTAGAGTAAACAAGCAGAAAAAAACCTTGATTATGTAGTAGAAAGTAAGGAGAATTGTTGGAGTGATATCCATGGGTAGGCAAGAGAGGCTGGTTATTCAGTGGCTTCAGAGAGGAACAGGAATAGTTCATCTGTACTAATGGGCAGGAATCAGAGAATACGAGTGCAGATGCCTGTAGATGGGTAGATATGATGGTAAGTGTCTGGGGGAAGTTATCATCCGAGAGCTTTGATTTTCTCAGTGGAGTAGAATCAGTAGCCACAAAGATAGGAGAGAAGGTATGGGAGTTTGAAGAAAGAGTAAAACAAATGAAATAATCACAAGAAGAGGAGAGGCAATGGATTAAGGAAGTAAAACGTGACTTTGGAGAAGTGTTAAGGCTGCATTTCAGATTTTCAATCATGAATTTAAAGTGATATCAGTGTGACTGAATGTTTTTTCCAGATCCTTTTAGCAATAGGTAGAGAGTTGGGTTCAACCAGGTTTGTAATTTTACTGAGCGAGCACAGTGATATAAAAGGAGGAAAGGTGTCAAGGGTATCATTTGACAAGTGACCACAGAATCCAAGCCATGCAAAGAGGGAAAAAGAAAACATATGAACAAAAAGGCAAAGCTGGAAAGATATGTTGGAATATTAACAGATTGGTGGTTCTGACAGGGCTAAATCATGTTTTGAGCTATAAGAGAAAGTCATCTGGAAAAATAGGAGGATGGAGTTAGAGAGTGAGATTCATCAGTTGACATGAATTTCTTAATATTCCTGACAGTACCTAGATCAGACCTAGGAAAACAATGAAAAGTCAGTAAGTGTTTATTAAATTGGATCTAATTATATCTTCACATCAATACCTTGAAGCAATGAACTAAAATACTTTACAAATATGGAAAGAAACTTGATTTTAGTCAGAGGGCTTAGATTGAAAGGTATCTCTTTCTATTCAAACATAAAATTGGGGTGCCTGGGTGGCTTGTTGGTTAAGTGTCCGACTTCGGCTCAGGTCGTGATCTTGTGGCTCCTGAATTTGAGCTCTATGTCTGTCTCTGTGCTGACAGCTCGGAGTCTGAAGCCTGCTTTGAGTTCTGTGTCACCCTCTCTCTCTGCAATCCCCCCACCCCCACTCATGCTATGTCTGTCTCTCTCTAAGATAAATATTTAGAAAAAAACATAAAAGACTTCCTACAAATACCAAATTTGGAATGATTTAGTGTTCTCTAATGCATTAAAATTTATGTTTATTACTGGGGTGCTTGGATGGCTCAGTCAGTTAAGCATCCGACTCTTCATTTTGGCTCAGGTCATGATCTCATGGTTTGTGAGATCGAGCCCTGCATTGGACTCTACATTAACAGTGTGGATGGAGCCTGTTTGGGATTCTCTCTCTCCCTCTCTCTGTCCTGCTCACACTTGCTCATTCTCTCTCTCCCTCTCTCTTTCTCCCTCACTCTCTCTCCCTCTCTCTCAAAATAAATGAAATAAACTTTTTTTTTTAAAAAAAGAAGACCCTCTTTAATAAATGAATTTATTTTTGTTGCTTATAATTTTTGTATGAATTAGTATGCATGATAATAGTTGTGGATAGTGCATGTTGAAAAACCTCCTTACTGAATTTCACAGATATCATCAGTCTAAATGGTTCACTATGTGATATAAGTGCCATATGCTGATAAAAGACAAAAACTTTAATATTATGTCTTGTATAAAATAAAGGAAGAAAATAAATTTAGAAAATTTTAATATTTTTACATGCTATTTTGTGATACCGATTTTTATAATTGCTATTTTGTTTTCAATTTTGAGAAGGCAGGCAGGCTATTTATATATCTATATTTATATATCTAGTAAATTGGATTAGATTTAGGAGCAGATAAAAATAGAATTTTTTGAGGACAAGTTTTAAGCACCTTGCTTTATTTCATATTTATAACAATTTTATAAAGTGGCTTATTACTCCCATTTAACTAAAGAAGAAACTGAGGCTTGCGGGGGAAGCCAGGATTTGAAACAAGGCCAACCTTATTCCAAATACTATCAAATTTTATCTATGTTAAGCTGCCTCCATCAAATCTAGGGTTTAAACTACTTTGGGGTATAAGTCTTAGCTACCCAAGATTCATAAGGTAGCATTTAGAACAAAGCACTATATATTGCATTTGTTCCATACATACTGTCTATGTCAACTACAAACAAGCTAAACTTTCTGGAACTCTGAATTTAGTGCACATTCATGATTGACTACGTAGCATTCTTACATGGTGGCATAGTAAACTGCATTTGTTGTATAATTACCTTCAGTCAAATTTCAGATGGTATCAACTTCCTGAAACTTTAAGTATAGTGCTCAAGAATAAAGTTCCTTATCTCTGAATTTAACAATTTTGCAACAAGTGCTATAAACCTAGTTCAGAATGTTTGTATTCCTTATATACCATTCAACTGACAGTTATTAGAAGGAACAAATAGGAAGGGGTGCCAGTATGAATAAATTATAACTGATAATCTGATAATAGAAGGGGTGATGGGAAAAACTACAAAATTAATAACAGAACTATTCAAGTCTATCATTCTTATCTTTCTTAGAGGCAAGCAGCTACACATATTAAAAATAAAAGTTCAATAAGACAGCCCATGATGAACTCAAATCAACCTGGAAAATTTAAATTGCATTAATGACACCAATTTAAAGAAGATAATGCAATATGAAACATCCTTGGAACAATTTCCAACCAGAATGATTAAATAAAATTAAATATTTTGATATATAGAAGGATAAATTATAATTTTATTTTGGAAAATTAGTTTGCATATAAACCCTCATTCCCCAAAGATATTTGGTAAATGAGGCAATACTCCACTGAGTAGGAAACAATGATTATAGGGAGATTTCAGAGGGAGCAATCTACTGCATGAGAAAGGAAACACATTCAGGAATTAGATTAGTAAATTTGTGAGAAACTGTATAGGCAAGTTACACCTTAAAAGAAAGAGAGAGAAAAAAACAAGAAGAATAAACAGACTGGAATGGTTTGCTTTACCTCTAACCACTCTGGTGAAGAGAATGGAGAACTCGGTAGGAAGGTAAGCAAGGATAATCAAAAAGTCTCCTGCAAGACTATGTCTATTTTAGTGGTATTATGAAGAGAAAAACCAAATGCAGGTACGCTAATGAATAATTCGAGACAGTCAGTCATGCAACTGATTCTACCTTAGGGACATGTCTGGCAAACATTTTGAGAAGTCTCTGTGACCTTGACCAACAATGAGTTGATTCACAGAGGAATAAATCTGACATAGATAAAATGAGTTAAAGAGTGATACCTGATTCCCTCTCTCCCTTTCTCTATTTCAAAAATAAGCACATTGAAAAACAAACATTCATAACAGTGAAATGAACTGCTTCATAATCTAACTTCATAGTCGATCGATGAATTCTTCCTTCATTATCAATCAACCACTTCATTGAGCATTTACTGCCTGCACATTGATGTGGCCACTGAGGATGGAGAAGGAGTGTATGGTATAGCAGTTATTGTTCTCAAGGAGTTTATACTGATGCGGGGAGGGAGTCAGAGTAGTAGAGAGAGGGCTCACATGCTTCATTATCAGTTCAATTTTTTTCTCTTACAATTTTCCAGGATTTACAAAGACACAGAAAACAGGTTAATCACTCAGCTCAGAAAAGGCTCTGCTGTTACTCAAGGAAAAGTTATCAGTTTAGGTGACAGAACAGACCTCAGAATGATGAGAAGGTGAGGGTAATTCCTTTTTAAAAAATATATATTATATTACCTGATTGTAAACTCCATACCCCATGGAGTAAATCCAGATAATACACATAAGCATTGCTTGTTGATTTTATTTCCTGACGAAGACGTCAGAAAAAGTTAAAAGTCCTGGCATCAGGCTGAGAAGGTGACAAGGACACAGGCCTGGTATTTGTTGCCATCATATTCTCTAATGGAAATACAGGGAGTCAATCCTCAGTTTATTTTAACACTGTAATCTTGCGTAGAAATGGGCTTTGTAGAAAGGAAACCTGTTTTAGAGTAAGGCAAGTGCTAGTGATTTTCAGATAAATAACACATTAAGAGTGTTGTGAGCGAGCCATTTAATAGGGCAAAATAATATGCTTTACTCTAAACAAATGGTCCAACGATTTGCCAAACACCAAAAAGCATATTTATTGTTAATTGAGAACAACTGCATGGTAACATATTCTCCCCAGCTCATAATAAAGCATCCCAAAATAGACTTCCCTAAGAATTTATATACATACTTCTTGAATCTCTTTCTCTTATGCTGAAAATTTTAAAGATTTTTATCATATAATTGGCTGCTCATTTCTTCTTTTTCTAGTGTGTTTGAGAGAAACTCACTCTCATAGAAAGTTGAGGATATTATTTGTCCTTAGTGTTTTGCATGCATTTAGGGAAAGGGTGGAATAATTGGCAAGTTAGTAAAACACATAATAATGCCTTCAACTCTGATTGCCTTTCATTTTAACTAACAATAGTGATTTTGCCCACTATGATGCTGTTCAAATCTCTTCTTGCATAGAAATGTTTTAGAGGATGAGAGAAAAATCACTTAATTGCTGCAGAATTAGGAAGGGCTTTCATGTTAATTCATTTTCATTAAAGTCGTTAAATTATAGCATCAGTCTCTCTGAAGCTATGATAAATCAACATCAGACTTAAAACTGAACCACTGCCTAATTAAACCTTATCATTCATTGTCTTGCTTTACCATATAAAACAATTTACTCCATTATGACCATGTATCAGCTCTACAAAAAGGCATAGACTATTTATTCAGAGACCACAATATCATAAAATGTGTTTATCTCTGATAAACAGGATTTTTATTTTACTACTGAATTAAGATCTAACGAATAAATAATAAAAAATCCATTGGCATGGAAAGTGATGCATTTACCCATGGATTGCTGCATGTAGTTTTGGTAACAAAAAGACTTAAGAGAGGAAGGGTGATTTAAATGCAGCATGAATGTTTATTTACTTGTCTCTCTCCCCTCTCTGTGTCTTTATATATGTATCTATCTATATCTATATCTATATCATCTATATCTATATCTATATCTAATCATCTTATGTAATTATATTATTAGTAGATCCTTAGTGTGTACTCAATAACCAGAGAATATGTATTTTTTTAACGTTTATTTATTTTTTTAAGACAGAGAGAGACAGAGTGCAAGCAGGGGGAGGGGCAGAGAGAGAGGGAGTCACAGAATCCGAAGCAGGCTCTAGGATCTGAGCTGTCAGCAAAGAGCCCGATGTAGGGCTCGAACTCACAAGCCCAACCAACTGAGCCACCCAGGCGCCCCAAATATGTATTTTTATTACAGACAAAAACAAATATTTAAAAAATTGACAATACACTTGGCCACAATGTGAAAGTCAATAACGAGAAATCAGTATCATCTAGACCATGTAGTCTGCAATATAGTTCAATAAGAATAATGTGATGACTAAAAAAGTCTCAAATATGTTAGAATACTGAAAATAACTGAGTAAATCCTAAGAAAGGAGGAGAATGACAAACATTGCTGCAGTTGGAAATAGAAAAGTAAAAATCAATGATGGAAAATAAACAAGCCAACCAATAGAGACACTAACATGCCAAAGAGTATTATTTGAAAAGTTAGTAAAGTAGAAAAACTTCTGGCAGGATGGATGATTAAAAAAAAAAAAGTAAAAGACATGGGATGCCTGGGTGGCTCAGTCAGTTAAGCATCGGACTTTGGCTCAGGTCATGATCTTGTGGTTTGTGAGTTCAGGCCCCGTTTCAGGCTCTGTGCTGACAGCTCAGAGCCTGGAGCCTGCTTTGGATTCTGTGTCTCTCCCTCTCTCTGCCCCTCCCATTCTCATGCTCTGTCTCTCTCTGTCTCTCAATAAATAAATGTATGTTTAATTTTTTTTTTAAAGTAAAAGATGTCATGAGTAAAAAGTATTAGAAATACAAAGGAATAAATGGCCACTGATACGGTAGAGATTTATGAAACACATAAGAGAAGCCTATGGGTGATGTTTGACAATAAAATTGAGTATCTAAATGATGGGATAGGTGATTTCCTTGGAAATTATAACTTATTAAAAAATGACTCAAAGTATATAAACATATAAAGGGTGGGAAAGAAAAACCTGTCACATGCAGAAAATATAATTTTATACATAAGAAATTCAAAAGAATCTAGTGGTTATGTATGAGAACTTACAATTCAGCACCATTGCTGAATGTAAGATTAAAATATGAAAATAATGTTTCCATATAACATGAACTAAAGCTGTAAAAATCACTTTTTAAAAATGAATACAATATAAACTAGCAACTTAAACTGCTTAGAGATAACTCTTGACAAAATGTGTGAAAGTCTCTCTTGAAGGAAATCACAAAACCTTATTGAAAGACACAAAATAAGACTTAAATAAAGCTAAAGTTACATAGTATGCTCATAGATTATAATAGTTACTGTCACAAACATATCAATTCTTCCCAAATTAATCTTTAATCCAAGCCGATTTAAAAATGCCAATAAATTGTCTACAAATTTCAAGAAGTTAAAACTAAAATTCATATGGAAGAGTTGAATACCAAGAATATCAAGACACTCTTGAAAAGGAAAAAATGAGGTCTTGGATTATCAGATATTGAAACTTAATATTAGTTATAGTGATCATGAAAATGTGATATTGGCACAGGAACAGGCAAGTGGGCTGACAGGGCAGGGATGAATTTGGAAAAAATATCTTTCATATGTAAAAGAGGTTGAATTAAAAATTAATGAGGAAACAAGGGATGATGTAATAAATGTTGCTGGACCAATTGATCATCTTACTCATATGGAAAAAATAAATTTTGATTATATACAGCATAGGAAAATAAGTTGCAAATGGATTAAGGGCCTCAATGTGAAAAGAAAAACTAATACTTTTGGAAGAAAATATAGAGAAATATATTTATGATATTAAAGTAGGAAAGAAGTTCTTAAATAAGCTTTAAAAATACAGACTATAAAGGAAAGAGTGACAAATTTTATTACATTGAAATTGGCAGCTTCTCCATGACAAATGGCATCCTAAGCAAAGTGAAAAGACAAACCACAAGTTGGGAGATAATATTTGTAGCCCATTTAACTAACAAGGAAAAAGTGTTCACAGTAAATAGCTCTTTTGAATCACCAGGAACCCAACAGACAAACAATAAAAGAAATAAAATGGGCCAAAATGAAAATGTGCCAAAAAGACAATTTGTAAAGAAAGAATCTACAGTTGCCAATAAAAAGAAACTTAAAAATGCCAACTTCACTGGTGATTATAGAAATACAAATGACCAACCTACCCTTATATATTCATCTGATTAGCCAACACTTAAAATATCTAATAATCCCAAATGTTGGCAAGAACATTAACAGTGGGAATATTGATACTTTAGCTACTATCATTACATGTACATTGATCATTTAAGGACAAATTTCAGAAACATTACGTGGAATGAAATACTTGTAGGCATTCAATGTAAAAATCCATTCTTTCCTTCAACTTCCATATGCATTCAGTTACCAAATCTTGCCAAATTATCTCCTCAATGCACATGGAGGAAACGTGTCTGTTTCCTTCTCACCATTCCCATTGTTACAATCTTAATTTAGTCCCTTTGTCTCTTTGCTAGACTACTTAAGTAGCCTTCTAATTGGTCTCCCTATCCCCACTATTCCCACCACCATTACCAAACTCATCCTTCACAAAGTAGCGTTAGCACTCTTTCTAAATTGCAGATATGGCTAGGTTATTCTCCTATTTAATGTACTTCAGTTGACATAGGCTACAATGTAGATTCTCTAATGTAACAGTGAAATTCTCACAGTGCAGGTTAGGGTAGATGACATTTGGTTTTAAATACAATGTTTGGGGTGTTTGTGAAACGTATCATGGCTATGTTCAGCCTGCAGTTGGCTATACCAATCTGAAGCTCAAGGAAGAGACGAAAGCTTCACACAAAGTAGTCATTATTCCAGAGAGCAAAGATATTAAATATATTATTACATGTCAGGTTAGTGCTGATTTTAGTAGTTATTCATTATGTATTACAGTGCCATTTCCATCTTTTCCAGCACTCAGTTACATTTAACAGTTCCCCAGGATAACAGGTGGGGACCCTATTCTATGTAGGTCCCTAATGGAATATAATATAAATATACAAGTATATATTTGTTAAAAATGCTTCTGTATAATGTTTATTTATTTGCCAAATATTTATTGAGCACCTGCCATGGTTGCTGGCCTTTGTTTTAGCAGCTCCAAATACAGAAATGAATAAGATAGTGCCTGATTTCGAGAGTTGCATAATATAATCATATATATAAGGGTATACAGAAATTAAACAGTGAGATAAGTTCAAAATAAAAATATATACAAAGCATAAAGTTATCACAGATGAATGAACAATTAATTCTCTCTGTGTATAAAGATCAGGAATGTATCTCAGAATAAATCACATCTGAAATGTCTCTTAAAGGTGATGAGGACTCTGGTTGAGGAGTTACAGCAGTGGGAAGGAAGGAATATTTTGGGCAGACAAAATAGTATTGTTTCCTTGTGTCATGAGTAGCCAGCCTGATGCATTTGGGAACAACAATCTGGCATTACCTGAGGATGAAATGCAAGGGGATATGGGTCCTTTGGAGTTGTGGTTAGAGAGGTAGATGAAAGCTATTCACACAAATAGTGTAGGTATGTTTTCTATACACATTAGTTCACTTTTCTAATGTTTTAATATAAAAGAGTAATTTTAAATTATGGAAGTTAAACAGTGAACAGAATTTCAAGTGGCAGAAATGGATGTGAAAAGTAAAGATTGGGGGCCACATGGACAATTAAAATCAGATTTAACCTCAGCCTCCGAGTGAATTAGTTTTGTCATAAAAGGTCACATATCAAATTCAAGCACATTTCAAGCAAATTTTTACCTAGATTGACTAGTACTTAAGTGAGTCCCTGCCTCAAATTAATCATTCTACTGTCTGTACCTAAATGCCAATGCAGATTATAGTCTCTCATGCCTTGAATCTTCCACCAGGACTATTCCAACCTTGTCAACGGTGATGCTGACACTGCCCTTACTTTTTCCTATCTAGTCTTTTTTCCCTTGACAGATTCCCAAAGGATGAGTTATGGCTCTTAAGTAACTATCTAGATCTCTGCCACAGATTTCAGGGATAGCTTTTTTAGGTACAATTTTGTGAAAGTATTGATGTGTCAAAATCTTTTACTGTTTGTGTAACTTCTAGCAATGGCTGATATATCATC
The DNA here is from genome assembly GCF_023721935.1 of Panthera uncia. Classification (NCBI taxonomy): domain Eukaryota; kingdom Metazoa; phylum Chordata; class Mammalia; order Carnivora; family Felidae; genus Panthera; species Panthera uncia. Next base: position 48,018,376 of record NW_026057585.1, read on the forward strand.
GGGTTCCTCAAACCTTTTGTGCTGCTAACTTTGCAGATTATTTTGCCATGTCTAGCATGTATTTTTGCATAAATATTTCCAGAACATAGAGACCATAAGCACAGCAAAAATTCCCTAATAATATTCACAAGGACTTCTAAGGATGCTCACAGAGTTCTTTCTGAATTGAGGACATACAACTCTCAATTCACTTCCTGGCAACAAAAATGTCTTGATGCAAGAGGGCCACTAGGAGATAATTATAAAAATAACATATTTCTTGGGAATTTCATGTTTATATTTAGAAAAGTTTTTTTCTAATCCTCTTAAAAAATAAATAGATATTTATTTACTCAGAATACTCAGCTAAAGCTGACTGAAGATCAAGGGATGCATTATATTTGTCCATATAATATTTTTCATAAATTGTAATTTCAAAATAGAACTTGGTGTGTTAATATATCTAAATATGTAAGCAATATATATGTACCAAAATATCAATCCACACAAATATGTGGCCTATAAATCTATTCTTAATAAAGGTAGATGTAATGTCATCTTTCAATGGATCTAAATTTAGTTGCTATTCTAAGTCAACATGTGGTCCTTTTAGAATTGTCTTCCTGAAAACCCTCCAAGTGGTAAGTCAGGTTGGTGTAGATGTGTGTGTCCCCGTTTGCATACTGTTTTCTTCAAATGAAATGTTCTCACTTCCTCAATCCATAGCCTTTATTGAATAATTCCCTAATAATAAAATAGTCTTAATTTTCTAAGAATTTATCATTGTAATTTGTGCCATATACTTAAGCATCTCATTGTACAGCCTCATGATATTTATTTATAGGTGTTAGTCCTATTTACCTAGTGACACTGTAAATGTCTCCATGACTCTTAGACTCATAGACTTGAAGAAATCACTAGCAATTCACACTGGTACTATCAACAAGTGTTCCATGTTCCAAAAGGAACATTCATTCATGAATTCAATCAATAATATTTATCGAGCTTCTATAGTATGCCACACACTGTTTTAGGCAATAAAGATATACCAGTGACTAGAACAACAAAATTGGAACATTACTGAATTTAATTCTAGTAAATGGGACTCTAGACAATATATAAACAATTTAAATATGTAGTATGTCAGTTTCTCATAAATAGTATAAAGAAAATGAAACAGGGAAAGGAAATAGAGTGTGTATCTAGTGGATAATAACAGTAGGATCTTAATTTTAAATGGGATGTTCCAGAGTTTCTTAGGTATGCTATGTTTACATGTGATCAAGAGATTTTTCTGGTGGTCTTTAATGACACATTAAGATCCTTATGTACCTAGAATGTCAAACCAGTCTTACCTAGCTGCTGCTTCTTCTTCTTTTTTTTTTTTAGTATGCTTGTTAGTTTTTCCTTTATTTTTTTGTTTCCTTTTTTTTAAAAAAACACTTTATTGAAGTATAACTGATACACAAAGAACTGCACATATTGAATATATATAACATAATGACTTTGGACATATGCAAATACCAGTGATAACATCACCACAAAAAAGGTAATAGATTTATCCAAAACATCTCAGAGTTTCCTTGTGTCTCCATATTTTTTGTGTGGTAAGAACATTTAATATGAGATTTACCTTCTTAAAAATTTTTGAATTGCACAACATTGTTAACTATATGCACCATGTTGTAAAGTGGATCTCTATAATTTACTCATCCAGCATAAATGAAATTTTAAAGCTCCTGAATAACAACTTCTATTTGTCCTGTCTGGGCTTAGGTATCATTTCTTAGGGTAACTTTCCCTAACCACACCAACTGGATTTATTCTACTAGTATACATGCCCTTCACATCCAACGTATCTTCACACTAATTGTTTATTTAATCATCCATAATTACTTGTCTAATGTCTAATGCATCCATTAAAATGTAAGTTTCATGAAGGGAGGGACTTGTTTTGTTTACGCCTGTTCCTTTGGCACCAAACATACTGCCTGAAAAAAAAAAAGCAACACGCACATGTACACACACACATACACACACACATACACACACACATACATGCACACACACAAGTTTAACCAACTTGTTTAATGATTGAGGGTAATGTTTTATATCCTCATACTGCCTGGACATAACCCTTTTGACTAATCTTTCTTTTATTCTAGTAAAATAAGGAGCCAAGTTAATTTGGAAGATTTATGAATATATGAGAACACAGGAAATCCCACAAACATTTAAAGGAAAATGTCATCAACATGAACATCAACATTAGCATCAGCATTAACAACATCACCACACATGTGAGTTTGGCCAGAATATAACAAATACTACTAAGCACTTATTATTTCCCAGCCACTGCTCAAGACATCTGAGATAGATATATCAGTGACCAAAACAGAAAAATCCCTCCTGCCTAATAACAGAATTTACAATCTGAGGCAGGAAAAGATAGGCAGTAACCATAATAAGTAAGTGAATTCTATAATACTGAGAAGATGGTCAGTGTTATGTGGAAACATGGAGCAAAGTAAGGGAAATTGGGAGTTCAATTCCAAGTACAGTGAATAGGTACACCTCATTGAACATGTAGGAAAAAATTTTACTCTGATTATGAGGAAAATAAATGGTGTAAAGATAGTAAAATGTTCTGCAAAAGATTCCATCACATATCTGAATACAGGGGGAAATAAGGCCTGAGTGAGCCAGAGATATTAATAAGTGGAGGGGAGAGAGGTTTTCTGTCTTTGATTTATAGTTTAAGATTTAACGTTTCAACAAAATTAACTTGGAGTTAAAACAAAATCACATAAAAAGTGTTATATCATTTGCTAATAGAAAACAAAGCATGTCTTCATATAAAAATTCAAATTATTTAGAGATAAGATGAGAATCTTACCATTTTTACTGATGTCGAGTTCTTTAAGATTAACTAAACTAGCAATAGTGGTTGGCAGATTTGAAAGATCATTATCAGGAATACTTAGTTTTCTTAGAGCTTGACAGTTGAACAATTGCTGTAAAAAAAATAATGATTAATTAGATTTCAATTTGGTTAAATCCATTCATACATAAACTCAGCAACAAAATTCAAATCACCATCTTTATAAATGGGGTAATAAAAGGACCAGCTGCAAAAGTCTCACCTTCTTCCACACTCATATTCTCAATTCTTTTCAGAATGCTTCATTTTCCATCTCCATGTTAGTGCCTCACTATTCTCTGCTATCCAAATTCAAAACACAAGGGATTCTGTTTCTTCCCCTACTGTTTACTATTAATGTTCAATTTGCCACTGATCCTATTGATTTTTTTTCTTTCAAATATGTTCTGGAGTTGTCCCTTCCTTTCTATTCCCACAGCTACCAGGGTAACCTCAATTCTCTTTCTCTGCAACCACGTATTACTTCCATTTAACCATGTTTGACAGTTGTTTATTTGGCATGCAAGTACTGTGATACAATTGAATACACGGGCTCATATTTCTCTGTGTCCCTCCACAGTGCTTCATAAACATCTAGAAAATAAAACATTTAACTTCTTTTTTTTATTTAAAAGATTTTTTTTAATGTTTATTCATTTTTTGAGAGACAGAGTGTGAGCAGGGGAGGGTCAGAGACAGAGGGAGACACAGAATCTGAAGCAGGCTCCAGGCTCTGAGCTGTCAACATGGAGCCCAAAGAGGGGCTTGAACTCACGAACTGCAAGATCACGACCTGAGCCAAAGTTGGACGCTTAACCAACTGAGCCACCCACGTGCCCCAAAACATTTAACTTCTGATATTTAGCTAAAAAAATCACTAGTGATTGGTTCATATCTGCCATCAGTCCAAAGTACTATGTGGAGAAGAGTTAAGTGTTAAAGCAATGGTTCTTACATCCAGCATGGTTTTAATCACTGGTAAATCGAGGTGCTTGTTTCAAATGTGGATTCTTGGGCTTTACCCAAAGAAGTACTGACATGATGGGTCTGGGATGGGGATCAAAATCTGCATTAAAAAACATTTTTTTTAATGTTTTTATTTATTTTTGAGACAGAGAGAGACAGAGCATGAGCAGGGGAGGGGCAGAAACAGAAGAAGACACAGAATCTGAAGCAGGCTCTAGGCTCTGAGCTGTCAGCACAGAGCCCAACGCGGGGCTCGAACTCACAGACCAGGAGATCATGACCTGAGCTGAAGTTGGACACATAACCAACTGAGCCACCCAGGCGCCCCTGCATTTTTTTTTTAAGTTTATTTATTTTTGACAGAGACAGACTGTGAGCATGAGCTGGGGAGAAGCAGAGAGAGAGAGGGAGACACAGAATCCGAAGCAGGCTCCAGGCTCCAAGCTGTCAGCACAGAGCCTCATGTGGAGCTCAAAGTCATGAACTGTGAGATCATGACCTGGGCCGAAGTCAGACGCTTAACCGACTGAGCTACCCAGGTGCCCCTCAAAATCTGCATTTTTAAACAATACACTCTACTGATCTGATTATTTTGATGCGGGTGTTTCCAGTACCATATTTTGGGAAACAATGTTAGGTTTTTTAGCTCTGCCAATCTCATTTTGACCACTCAAGATATGAACAGTTGGGGCAGAATTTTTTATTCATTTCTGGAAGAATTATCTTAATGAGATTTTTTTCTATTTGACATTTCTAATTCTATTTTGCTGAATTTCCACAGATAAAGTGTCTGGTATCCATGACTATGCAATTGGCCCACAGAGCATTTACCTAGTGCTTATTCTTTCATGGAATGAGTTATTTATAGGCAAAAACAATGTAATACATGGTTGTTATTTCTTAATTCATTAGTTTTTTAAAAACTAGATTGCACTGGTTTTTCCTTAAGATAAAACATACAGTTTCTTGCTTTTGGTTGGTCATTTTTGGCTCCTTATAAAGATTATTTTCAATACTTAACATAGTGCTAGAATTTCAAAATGCCATACAGAAGTGTCACTACCTCTTTTTATAAAACCTAAAAAAACAAAAAACCAAAAAACCAAAAAGACAAAAACAAACAAAAGAAAACTTTGATGGATTGTTTTTACTAATTACTAATTTTCCCTTTAAAAAATAGAAAAACAGATGTCTATACTCATGGTAGATGTTAATTTAAATTTTTGCACAGTCTCTATCATTCTGTTAGGACCATTAGGTCCACCCACATGCAATGTGGTTAGTTATACATATAAAGATTTTGGAAATTCAAATGCCTCATGATTGATGTTGGTAAGATGTACTAACAACTCTTTAATCTGATTACTATAACCATTTTATTCAAAATTCGGACAAATTATTTTCAAACAGCTTTTTTTTAAAATTCAAGTTTCATCATCACCACAAAATTCTCAATTTATCTCAAGAATTAATTAGAGGTCCTTGTTTTGTTGAAGATTAATGGACCATATAGTTGCGGGTTAATTTGAGTTTTCTATTCTGCTCTATCAATCTATGTCTGGTTTTATGCCAGTAACATACTGTCTTGATCACTACAGCCTTGTAATATAGCTTGAAGTCTGGAATTGTGATGCCTTCAGCTTTGCTTTTCTTTTTCAAGATTTTTTTGGCTATTTGGGGTCTTTTGTGGTTCCACAAAAATTTTAGGATTATTTTTCTCTACCTATGTGAAAAATGCTGGTGGTATTTTGATAGGAATTGCATTAAATGTGTAGACTACTTTGGATAATATTGACATTTTAATGATATTTGTTCTTCCAATCCGTGAGCACAGCATGTTTTTCCACTTCTTTGTGTCATCTTCAATTTCTTTCTTCAGCATTTTATAGTTTTCAGAGTATAGATCATTTACCTCTTTGGTTAGGTCTATTCTTAAGAGTCTTATGGTTTTTGGTGCAGTTGTTAATGGGATTGATTCCTTGATTTCTCCTTCTGTTGCTTCATTATTGGTGTATAGAAATGCAACAGATTTCTGTATGCTGAATTTGTATCCTGTGACTTTATTCGTGTATCAGTTCTGGCAATTTTGCGGGGGGGGGGTTGGATTTTCTATAACGGAGAGAAGACAGTTTTTAACAAATGATGTTGGCAAAACTGGACAGCAACATGCAAGAGAATGAAACTGGACTACTTCCTTACATCATACACAAAAATAAATTCAAAATGGATTAAAGACCTAAGTGTGAGATAGGAAACCATTAAAATCCTAGAGGAAAACACAGGCAATAACCTTTTTGACACTGGCCATAGCAACTACTTACTAGATATGTTTCCGGAGGCAAAGAAGATAAAAGAAAACATAAATATTGGGACTTCATCAAAATAAAAAGCTTTCTGCACAGTGAATGAAACAATCAACAAAATTAAAAGGCAACCTTCTGAATAGAAGAAGATATTTCCAAATTACATATATGATAAAGGATTAGAATCTAAAATATGTAAAGAACTTAAAAAACTCAATACCAAAACCCCAAATAATCTAGTTAAAAAATGGGCAGAAGACATAGATAGATATTTTTCCAAAGAAGACATCCAGATGACTAACAGACACATGACAAGATGCTCATCATTCATCATCAGGGAAATACAAATAAAAACTAACAATGAGATATCACCTCACACCTGTTAGAATGGTTAAAATTAACAACATAGGACACAACAGGTGTTGGTGAGGATATGAAGAAAAGGTAACCCTTTAACACTGATGGTGAAAAAATGCAAACTGGTGCAGCCACTCTGGAAAACAGTATGGAGGTTCCTCAAAAAGTTAAAAATCAGGGGCACCTGGGTGGCTCAGTTGGTTAAGTGTCTGACTTTGGCTCAGGTCATGATCTCGTGGTTCCTAAGTTCAAACCCCATGTTGGGCTCTGTGCTGACAGTACAGAGCTTGGAGCTTGCTTCAGATACTATGTTTCACTCTCTGTCCCTCTCCCATTTACACTGTGTCTCTCTCTCAAAAATAAATAAATATTAAAATTTTTTTAAAAAAAAGTTAAAAATGAAACTACCCCTATGACCCAGCAATTGCACTACTAGGCATTTACCAAAAGGATACAAAAAATACTAATTTGAAGGGATACATGCACACCAGTGTTTATAGCAACATTATCAACAATAATCAAATTATGGAAAAAGCCCAAATGTCCATCGACTGATGAATGGATAAAGAAGAAGTGGTATATACATACAATATTATTCAACCATAAAAAAAATTAAATCTTGCCATTTGCAACAATGTGGATGGAGCAAAGAGACTATTATACTAAGTGAAACAAGTCAGAGAGAGACAAATACCATATGATTTCACTCATATGTGGATATAAGCAACAAAACAAATGAACATGGGGGAAAAAAGAGAGAGGCAAACCAAGAAATAGACTCTTAACTGTAGAGAACAAACTGATGATTACAGGGGAGGTGTGCAGGGGGATGGTTTAAACAGGTGGTGGCTATTATGGAGGGTAGTTGTGATGACCATAGGGTGTTGTATAAAAGTGATCATCGTTAAGCTCTAAACCTGAAACTAATATTACACTGTATGTTAACTAACTGGAATTTAAATAAAAACTTGGAAAAAATAAAATTAAAAAAATAATTAATAGAGGACACTATATTCTTCTTCACTTTTAAATGATCTATGCCCAGAGCATAGTTCTAAAAACTCCTAAACACCTTATTACATGGAGAATTGAAGACTCCTCTGGTATAGAGGTTAAAAGCATGGCATTTTGAATCAGCTTGATGTGGGTTTAATTCCCATGCATCTAGTTAGTAGCTGTGTGATCTTAGGCAAGTTACCTAACATCTTTGAACTCTATCAATTTCCTAACTTGTAAAAATGGGAAAATAACATTACCTAACTTGAAGGGTTGTTGAGATATTTAAATGAGTTAATATATTTCATCAATTTTAAGTACTGCATTTTTTTACATAGTAACATCTTTGATATTTGTAATGAATTGTACAATCATGAGCAAGTTACAATTTTTAAGGAGTGTACCTTTCTTAGTGGCACAATGATGGCATACCTTATTGTATTAATAGCCTTGGATTTAATGAAATGAATAACTTATGAAAATGTAAAAGTATCAGGCACATAGTAAGAGCTTGATAACTGTTAGACATTCTGAGTATTTATATATGCAGATACAGAGGCATACTTATATAGTAATTGATTTCTTACTTTTCTATATGATGAGGTCTTTGAAGGCAAGAGTCTTGTTTAATTCATCTTGATATCAACTTGTTTCACCTTTGTATATGCCAAAGCAGCTAGCACAGTGTCTTGTACATAGTGTATGCTGAATAAATATCTGTGAAAGTACACTTAGATAAGCCAAGGGAAAAATGAGGAAAGTGGCAAATTCCAGCCGAGAGTGGTACTTCACTGAACTGGAAATTTCAGATAGGTAAACAATCTCAGTGGAATCTAAATTTCATGAACAAAGCAGTCAGCTTTGAACATGAGTCAAAATGTCTACAAGTTGGCAAAGAAATTAAGAAGGCATTTTAGTGATTCTTGCAAGATTCAAGCTTTGAGTGAAAATGAAATAATGATTATGAAATAGCTGTAATTCTTTCATACAGTATAAAAGAGAAAACACAATTAATAGTTAATAGAGTAAGCCTGTTAATGGTAATGGTTATCCTGGTTTTCATTTGTTAATGGTATTTCACATTTCAAAAACAATAAAACTGTTTTGAGTCTTAAAATATTTTCGTAGTGAAGTGTTCTTGGGCGAAATGAAGCAGTTTAACTCTGACAGAAATTGGTTTGAGAAGAGTACACAATTTAAATTACTGACTCCGGAAAGCAATGGTTAGATTTTTAAAAACATTTTTTAATGTTTATTTATTTTTGAGAGAGAGACAGACAGACAGACATTGGAGAAGGGGCAGAGAGAGAGGGAGACACAGAATCCAAAGCAGGCTCCAGGCTCTGAGCTATTAGCACAGAGCTCAACGTGGGGTTCAAACTCATGGACCGTAATTACATGACCTGAGCCAAAGTGGGATGCTCAACTGACTGAGCCACCCAGGCGCCGCAATGGTTAGATATTTTTTTAAGAGAGCTGATACAAAAGATAAAGGTCTGAGTGTTGAAATAAAACATATTTGGAGCCAAAAATGTATATTTTAAAAGGCATAATATTCATTTATTCATGGAAAACCATTAACTGATACTTGTTACAAACTACATACTATGCTAAGTGAAAGGGTCACAAAGTGAGTAAGACACAGCAACTGCGATCAGATTGCTTACAATTTAATATTTAGACAATAAATTAGATACAATGTGAATAAAAAGTCTGCCAAGATAAATATCAGGTGTGATGAAAACACAAAAGGAGAATATCTGCACCAAATTATGTTGATGATAGTGGTGGGTTGACTCATGAGAGTACACCTGGACGAGGCAATGAAAAAATGGATCACCCAAGAGACAGCACAAGTTAGCCAGATGAAGGCAAAAGAGGGATAATAATGGGACTTTCTGTAGCATTTAAAGATATTCCCACTCAAAGACTGTGTAACTGAAACTAGTTTCAGATAATTAGTTTCAAAGCATGAGGAGACTTGGATCTTTGAGTGAATGCTCTGAATCTACAACATTTACATGCATTTAAAATACATTTAGTGAATACCTATCGTATGCTATGGTCTATGTTTAGCACTGAAAATAAAGACATGAAGTGATACTGTCAATTTCTGTTTTTAACAGTATGGTGGACTAACTATTCAAAGAAAAACATTGTAGTGAAGCAGAGCTACACACATACACACACACACACACACACACACACACACACACACCTAAATTCTGGCTCTAAAGTACAAGAATTCCTCAAATTCCAGAATAACAAAGAAAATTATAATGCATAGAGTTAAACAGGTCTACATTTAACTTTTGTTCCAGTGATATCTGTTGGTCTCTGGTGCCTGAAGGCTGAGGTGTTTTTTGTTTTGTTTTGTTTTGTTTTTTGTTTTGTAAATAGAAGGATGGAAAACTGCTTGGGATCTGAACAGAGTGGGAGCTTGGCTTACAGACCACACCAGTTAGAGTTGGGATCTCCTAAGGGTGAATGAACTAGAAACAACAGTCCTGCAAAGAGGGTTGGTGGGGAATGCATGCTTTTTTTCAGTTTGGCTCTGAGTGAAGTGAGAAGAAAGAAAGAAAAGAATAAGAAAGAAAGAAAGAAAGAAAGAAAGAAAGAAAGAAGAAATGAAGGGGAGAGAAAGAGAGAGAGGGAGGGGGAGGGGAGGGATGGAGGGAGACAGGAATGATGGAAGGAAGGAAGGGAAGGAAAGGAAGAGACAGGAGGGAAACAAAAAAAATTGGAAAGGTAAAAAAAAAGAAACAACTAAGGAAAGAAAGGGAAAGAAGGAAAACTGGTACAAAAAAAGGAATGGAAGGAGGGAGGAAAGGAAAGGAAAAAGGTAGGGAAAAAGAAAAGGAAAGGAGGAAATAAAAAAGACACAGAAATAAAAACAAAATTAGCCTTCTAGGGATTTCCAACCACAGCCTATCTTCCAGTGAGTTAGGGTGTGGAATTCACAGTATCTATAAAGCTCCTTAAAACCCAATCCAGAGTTACAGGTGGTCTAGATTACTACTGCCCCCAAATTACTGGTAAAAGTAAATACAAGTCTCCTCTGAAGGAATGTATTTTAAATTCAGGCCTCAATGAATTCCCACAGATAAAGTTCCAAGAAACATGGGATCATTAAAAAAAAAAATCACTAAATATATAATTAAATAATCAACTGAATGAGATACTACAGAAAAATAATCTTGCCTCTAAATAATGCAAATACTAGAATTATAAAACACAAAATGCAATTTATACACAGAAATAAAAGTATGATTTGAAAGAAAGCATGATGATAAAACAAGACATTATCAAAAAGAGCTCACAGAACAGAAGAATAAACATGGCTGGAGAAAGTAATTGTGAACTAGATGGTAAGAAGAAATGAACTGAATGAAAGACAAGGAGATGGAAAATAGAAAAGACTGGTTAGATGGCATGAAGAATACAGCAAGAAGAGCTTTTTGAAATGTACATAAAATTTAGTAGAGAAAAAGAGGATGAGGTTCTTAAGGAATTCCAGAATTGTTGAGAGACCCTCATCTTCAGGTTGAGGTAGCTCAACAAATTCTAAATAAGATAAATCAAAAATAACTATATGTAAACTTATATGAATCTGCAGAGTATCAAAGGCAGTAGATCTTAAAAATTACCAAAGAGGAAAGATTACCTTCTAAAGATTGAGAAAGAGAAAGAAGATTTACCAGTTAAAGCAATGATTCATTAGATGTTATTACTAAAATACTAAGAGTAAGTAATATAGTATTTACAGCTACTTTTTAGGAAAAGGACAACATGACAACATTTTTAGACAAACTGAGTTTACTACCAAGACACTTTCACCAAAACAACTGTCAAAGAGTATCTTTTAGGAATAAGGCAAATGAGTCTAGCAGAGAGGTCTGAGCTACAAGAAGTAATAGCATTAACATTTTTAAAAATTTAAAATACACAGTTGGTTAAATCTAAAGAAGCATCGGCTATATAAAAATAAAAATGGCAAAATTTTTAATTAAGGTTTAAAACATCAATATAAGGGGGCACCTGTGTGGATCAGTCAGTTGAGTGTCCAACTCTTGATCTTGGCTCAGGTCATGATCTCAAGGTTTGTGGGATAGAGCCCTGCATCAGGCACTAATAGTGCAGAGCCTGCTTGGGATTCTCTTTCACCTACTCTTCTACTCCCCAGCTTGTCCATATGCCTTTTTCTCTCTCTCTCTCTCAAAGTAAAGAGATAGGTAAATACATACATACATACGTACATACATACATAAATGTAACTGAAAACAGTTTGGTAGTGGCATAAAAACCAACATATAGATCAACAGAATAGAATTGAGAGACCAGAAATAAACCTACTTATATACATTCAACTAATTTTTGACAAGGTAGCCAATAAATGAAAGGATAGTCTCTTCAGTAAATAGTGATGGGAAAACTGGATAACCACATGGGAAAAAGTGAAATCAGACACCTATCTTATATCACTTACAAAAATTAATTCAAAATGAGTTAAATACTATATGTAAAATGTGAAACTGTAGGACTACTAAAAGAAAATATAGGTAAAAAGCTCTTTGACGTTGGTTTTAGCAAAGATTTTGGGGACGTGACATCAAAACCCAAACAACAAAAGCACAAATAAACAAGTGAGACTACATCAAACTAAAAAGTTTGTGCACACCAAAAGAAATGATCAGCAAAATACAAAGGTAACCTATGGAATAAGAGAAAATATTTTTAAACCATTTATCGAATAAGGGGTTAATATCCATAATGTATAAGGAACTCATATAACTCAATACTAAAACAAAATAAAACAAAAAACAAAATGATCTTATCAAAAAATGGGCAAAGGACTTTTCCAAAGCAGACATACAAATGGTCAACAGGTACATGAAAATATGCTTGACATTGCTCATCATCAGGGAAATGTAAATCAAAACCACAATGACACATCACTTCCTACCTGTTAGAATGGCTATTACCAAAAAGACAAAAAACAAGTATTGGCAAGGCTGTGGAGAAAAGGGGACCTTTGTGCTCTCTTGGTAGAAATGTAAACTGCTGCAGCCACCATTAAAAACAGTATGGAGTTTACTCAGGAAATTAAAAATAGAACTACCACATGATTCAGCAATCCCACTTCTGGGTATATACACAAAGGAAATGAAAACACTTACTTCAAAGAGATATCTCCACCTCCATATTCATTGCAGCATATTCACAATACCAAGACATAGAAATAACCTGTGTCCATCAACAGATGAATGAAGAAAGAAGGTATGGTGTGGGGTGCATGGGTGGCTCAGTTGTTTAAATGTCCAGCTCTCGATTTCAGCTCAAGTCATGATCTCATGGTTCATGAGTTCGAGCCCAACATTAGACTCTGCACTGACAGTGCAGACCCTGGGTGGGATTCTCTCTCTCCCTCTGCTTCTGCCTCTCTCCCTCTCTCTTTCAAAATAAATACATATATATATATGTGTGTGTGTGTGTGTGTGTGTGTATCTCCGGGAATACTATGCAACCATAAACAGAAGGAAATCCTGCCTTTTGTGAAAACATGGATGGATCTTGATGCCTTTATGCTAGGTGAAAGAAATCAGAGAGAGAAAGTCAAATACTGTATGATCTCAATTATATGCAGAATCTAAAAAATTTGAACTCATAGGAACAGAAAGTAGAATGGTGGTTGTCAGGGACTGTGGGATGGGAGAAATGGGAAGATATTGGTTAAAGGTTATAAATTCCAAGCTATAAGATAAATAAGATCTGGAGATCTAATGCACAGCATGGTGACTATAATTATCAATACTATATTATATAGTTGAAAGTTTTAAAGAAGGTAGATCTTAAATGTTATTACACACACACACATACACACAAATCATAATTATGTGAAGGGATGGAGATGTGGTAACTTACTGATAACTTAACATCTTATTGTGGTAATTATTTTGTAATATATACATGTATTTAATCATCACACTCTATACCTTAAATTTATATATGTTTCATGTCACTAATAGCTCAATAAAGCTGGAAAAATCTACATAGAACTAAAATTCTGAAGAAGAAAAGTATATGTATCAGGGAAAAGATAATCTGATTAAAAAAGTCTCAGATATTTGCTTTATGAGGAGGTTAAAGATACTGATTAACTTTAAATTAATTTCTACAGTAACTAAAAAATTTCTAGGGTAACAACTAAAGCAATATTAATAAGGTGCATAATTTCCTACAGGGTAGAAGCAAGATAAATGGAATAAGATAAAAATAAAACATATATATTTAGTAAATATAATGGAAAAAAGTAAATACTTAACAGAAGCAATATAGATAAAAATGAAGACTAGTATGGAATATATTAATGAAAATATACCCAGAGTAGCCTTCAATAAATATGGATTAGTTTCTCCAATTAAAAACAAAAACTATCATGTATATTAATATTAAAAATACTCAAGTGAGGGACACCTGGGTGGCTCAGTCATTAAGCATCCAACTCTTGATTTTGGCTCAGGTCATGATCTTATGGTTCATGGGATCGAGCCCTGCATCCAGCTCTGTGCTAGCAGCACAGAGCCTGCATGGGATTCTGTCTCTCTGCCCCTCCCCAGCTCTGTTCACACTCTCTCTCAAAATACATAAATAAACATTTAAAAGAAATCAAGCTATATCTTATTACTAGTGGTCCACTGAAAACTTGATGGAAAAATAATAAAACTGGCATAATTAATCAAAAGAAAGTTTATGCAACAATAATGATTTGAAGCAAAATGTATTACTAGAGAGAGAGTGGCCATCTGCTAATAAATACCAGCTCATGAGGAATATATAACTCTAAACTTGTATGCACCTACTATCATTACCTTGAAAATATTTGAAGAAAAGTTTAACTTGCCTACATGGAGGTAACATGATAACAGGGTATTTTAACAAATATCTCTCAAAAATTTATTGAAAACAGACAAAAAGAACAGCCTGAGAAGGATAGGTATTTAACTCTGTTTAAATGTCTGGCAGAATTCCCCAGGGAAGCCATCTGGTCCAGGACTCTTATTTCCTGAGAGATTTTTGATAAATGATTCAATTTCTTCACTAGCTTTAGGTCTGTTTAAATTTTCTAATGCTTCCCATTTGAGTTTTGGTAGTGTGTAGGTGTCTAGAAATTTGTTCATTTCTTCCAGGTTGTCCAGTTTGTTGGCATATAATTTTTCATAGTATTCTCTGATAATTGCTTATATTTCTGAGGGATTGGTTGTGATAAAGCCATTTTCATTCATGATTATATCTATTTAAGTCCTCCCTCTTTTCTTTTTGAGAAGTCTGGCTATGAGTTTACCAATTTTGTTTATTTTTTCAAAAAACCAACTCTATTTCATTGATCTGTTCTACTGTTTTTTATTTTGGATTCTATATTATTTATTTCTGCTCTGATGTTTCTTATTTCTCTTTTTCTGCTGGGTTTGGGGTTTCTTTGTTGTTCTGCTTCTAGTTCCTTTAGGTCTGCTGTTAGATTTTGTATTTGGAATTTTTCTTGTTTCTTGAGACAGGCCTGGATTGCAATGTATTTTCCTCTTAGTACTGCCTTTGCTGCATCCTAAAGGGGTTGGATTGTTGTGTTTTCATTTTCATTTGTTTCAATGCAATCCCAATCAAAATTTCACCGGCATTCTTCTCAAAGCTAGAACAAACAATCCTAAAATTTGTATGGAACCACGAAAGACCCCAAATAGCCAAAGTAATATTGAAGAACAAAACCAAGGTGGGAGGTATCACAATCCCAGATGTTAACCTCTACTACAAAGCTGTAATCATCAATACAGTATGGTACTGGCACAAAAACAGACACATAGACCAATGGAATAGAATAGAGAACCCAGAATTGGACCCACAAATGTCTGGCCAACTAATCTTTGACAAAGCTTGAAAAATCATCCAATGGAAAAAAAAATCTCTTTATCAAATGGTGCTGGGAGAACTGGACAGCAACATGCCAAAGAATGAAACTAGACCACTTTCTTACACCATACCCAAACATAAACTCAAAATGAATGAAAGGCCTAAATGTGAGACAGGGAAACCATCAAAACCCTAGAGGAGAAAGCAGACAACAACCTCTTTGACCTCAGCCACAGCAATTTCTTGCTTGACACATCTCCAAAGGCAAGGGAATTAAAAGCAAAATTGAACTATTGGGACCTCATCAAGATAAAAAGCTTCTGTGCTGCAAAGGAAACAATCAACAAAACTAAAAGGCAACTGATTGAATGGGAAAAGATATTTGTAAATGACATATTGGATAAAGGTTAGTCAGTTTTGGTTAGTATCCAAAATCTATAAAGAACTTACTAAACTCAACACCTGAAAAACAAATAATCCAGTGAAGAAATGGGCAAAAGACATGAATAGACATGTCTCTAAAGAAGACATCCAGGTGGCCAATAGACACATGAAAAGATGCTCAATGTCACTCTTCATCAGGGAAATACAAATCAAAGCCACACTGAGACACCACCTCACACTGGTCAGAGTGGCTAAAATGAACAAATCAGGAAACTACAGATGCTGGCAAGGATGTGGAGCAACGGGAACCCTCTTGCACTGTTGTTGGGAATGCAAACTGGTACAGCCACTCTGGAAAACAGTGTGGATGTTCCTCAAAAAATTAAAAATAGAACTACCCTATGACCTAGCAATAGCACTACTAGGAATTTACCCAAGGGATACAGGAGTGCTAATACATAGAGGCACATGTACCTCAATGTTTATAGCAGTGCTTTAAACAATAGCCAAATTATGGAAAGAGCCTAAATGCCCATTAATTGATGAATGGATAAAGAAGACGTGGTTTATATATACAATGGAATACTACTTGGCAACAAGAAAGAATGAAATCATGCCATTTGCAGCAAGGTGGATAGAACTGGAAGGTATTATGCTGAGTGAAATAAGTCAGTCAGAGAAGGACAGATACTATATGTTTTCACTCATGTGTGGATCTTGAGAAATTTAACAGAAGACCATAGGAGAAGAGAAGGGGAAAAATTAGTTACAAATAGAGAGGGATGGAGGCAAATCAAAAGACAGGGAAAATGGGTGATGGGCATTGAGGAGGGCCATTGTTGGGATGAGCACTGGGTGTTGTATGCAAGCCAATTTGACAATAAATTATATTAAAAATAAAAATAAATAAAAAATAAATAAACAAACAAAAATAAAATAAAAGATATAGAATTGATGGCCACTAGATTGAACTAGTGGACACATAGAGAACACTGAACTCAACCATTACATAGTAATTTTTTTTTAAGTGCATATGAAGGGCACCTGGGTGGCTCAGTCAGTCAAGCATCTGACTTCAGCTCAGGTCATGATCTCATGATTCGTGGGTTCAAGCTGGGCTTTGGGCTCTATGCTGACAGCTCACAGCCTGGACTCTGCTTTGGATTCTGTGTCTCCTTCTTTCTCTGTCCCTGCCCTGCTTACACTCTTTCTGTCTCTCTAAATAAATAAATAAATAAACAAACAAACAAACAAACAAACATTAAATAAATGTTTTTAAGGGTGCATATGAAAAACTTGTAATCAACCATGTACCAGATGTAAAGAAATTCTCAACAAACTTCAAAGAACTTGTAATAAAAAGACCAAATTCTTGGACCATAATTCAAGTTACAAATTATTAACCAAAAGATAACTTTAAAGTTTTGTAAAAATTTAAATTTAAGAACTCTTGAGTCAGAGGAGAAATCATATTGGACATTACAAAATACAAGTAAGTGATAATAAAACGTGTGTTAAGAATGGCAGGAGATAGCTCGAGAAATTGGGAGTGATTTGTCGCCTTCAAAGCTTACATTAGGAAAAATAGAAGGCTGAAATGAATGAGTTAAGTATGCAGCTTAAAAAGAGAGAAAAATGGTAACATAATGTAGAAAAAAACAAAAATAAAGAAGAGGCCCTTAAGCAAAGGAACCATGTCTTTTCTGGGCCATTATATGTATCTTATGATTCCTTTTCTCTTTGTAAGTTTTTTATTGTGAAATGTGCATATACAAGAGTTTATATAATCTGTATGTTCTTTTAAAAATTATGATGATAGGGATACTTGGGTGGCTCAGTCGGTTAAGCGTCTGACTTCAGCTCAGGTAATGATCTCACTGTTCGTGAGTTCGAGCCCCACATCAGGCTCTGTGCTGACATCTGAGACTGGAGCCTGCTTTGGATTCTGTGCCTCCCTTTCTCTCTGCCCCTCCCCTACTCATGCTCTGTCTCTTCCTCTCTCTCGAAAATAAATAAGTATAAAAAAATTAAAAATAAAAATTATGATGATACAACAAAAACCCATATTCCTCAATCCAGTTTAAAAAGCTACTTTCTGCCCCTCCCAGTCATGTCCTTTGTTTCCTACCTGACCCATCTTGAGGCAACCAGTTTCTGGAATTTTATTTTACTCATTTGCTCACTTTTATTTGTACTTTTACCACAAGTCTACTAATCCTAAAATACATATTGTTAAGATTAGTCCACTTATATAAACTGGAATAATACTGCATGGTATCTTCTGCAACTTGCTTTCACTCAATATTATCAAAATTATTCCATGTTGATGTATATAATCTATTGATTCACTGTTACTACTTTGCACTTCATATAACACAATTTTCTTATATATTCTATTATTGACAGACTTTTGTCTTTTTTTCCTTTTTTTTTCCTAATATAAAGCAATACTGCTAAGAATATTCTTATACATGTCTGCTAGTGCACATATACAGAAATTTCTCTAAGGAGGTAGACATATGCTCAAATTTACTAAGTTACAGAAAATTTTTTCCAATGTAGCTGTAACAATTTAAATTCTCACAAACAAGGATAAGAATTCTTTTTTAAAAAATATTTATTTATTTTGAGAGAAAGGGAGAGAGAGATCACAAGAGACTGCACAGGCGGGTTAGGGGAAGAGAGAGAGGGAGACAGAGAATCTGCTTGAGAGCAGCACAGAGCCCTACATGGGGCTCAATCTCATGAACCAATGGATCATGACCTAATCTGAAACCAAGAGTCAGATGCTTAACTGACTTAGTCACCCTGGTGCTCCAAGGATAAGAATTCTTGTTTCTTCATACTATTTCTGAAATTTGGTATTTTCAGACTATATAATTTTTTCCCAGTCTGTGGGATAAACAATGGTAATACATTTTACCTGATAACTAATAAAATTGAACATATTTTTCTTGTTTTATTCATTTGAAAGAGTTCCATCACATATTCTGGATACTAATTCTTTGCCAGTTCTCTCAATACATGGCTCCTCTTTCCATTCTTTTTATGGTATCTTTTGATAAAAATTCATTTACAGTAGTCAAATTTATCCCTCAGTTTTAATATGTACAGATGGTCTCCTATTTTCTTTTCTTCTAAAAGCTTTAATACTTTGACTTGACTCATTTGGAATTTATTTTTGAGAAGGATGTGAAGTAAGGATCCATTCTTTTCCCTTTATAGATGATCAGTTATTCTAGCACCATTTTTAAAACAGTCCATTATTTCTCCACCAATTTACAAGACAAGTTCTGTTGTATATCTGATTTCTACGTAAGTATGAGTTAGTCTCTGGACTTTCTATTTCTAGTACATTGGTCTATTTGTCTATCTCTTATTACAGCTGGATATTCAGAAATCTATAACTGTGACTTTGTCTTGTGCTAGAGAATAGCAGGGGAAAAATACCACAGAATGCCTCAAGAAGGTACAAACATTTCATCCAACTTTAAGAGAGGGATAGTTCTGTGAGTGGAAGGTGGGCTGGGGAGGTGGAGATAGACTGGGAAAAGCAGAGCAGTCTAGAAAGCTGTACTAGGAGGAAAGGCTCAGAGACATATTAGGAATGGTGGAAAGAAAAAAAAAGTGGTGACCATCTAAATTTTGTGGAGGGCAACAGGAAATGAAGGTTTTAGCCAGAATGTGAAAGGGTCTACGAGCCTAGGCTTTATCCTACAGGAAGCGCTTGGATGGTAATCTTTAATCATTTGTGTCAACTTTACAGTTGCTATCTCCAGAAACACACACACGCACACACACACATGCACACACACACATGCACAAACATGCATATTTGCCACCCATTTCAAGAACTTGCAAACCACCAGAAGCCCATGCTTGGATCTGTGGAGCAGGCTAAGAACCCTTGTAGTAGGTCATAACATGTTACTTCTGGAAAAGCAGATGTAATCAGGTCCATCCCCTGCTTATGTTTTCATTGTCTTTCTGCTCTCTTCTGAGCAGAGCCCAGATTCCTCAATGTGGCTTTCGATGCCTTTCACCTCTCCTGTTTCTCATCTTGTCATTCCCCTGTCCCGTCTCTTCCTTACACCTTCCCTTCTACTGGCCTGCATTACCGTATCTCCTGCCACACTCAGCAGCTCCAGTTTCTGTACCCACTTTACTCTGCCTTGTCTTTGCAAAGCCAGGTCTTCAGCCGAAACTTTTCTCCATTCCACCCTATCCCACCTCCCTTCTACCCCATCTCCAAGATGAGGCCCTCCAGTCTTCCAGGTCACAGCGTAATATCAGTTTACTTGGCTCTACTCATGTACACTCACAAAATTCGATATGTATCCCTATTGAAGTCTGGTTGTCACTATTTGGAGATTGTTAGACTGTAAGTTTCTGTAGTTCCTGCAGCATGCTCGACACACTGTACTTTCTCAGTAAACCATTGTTCTTTCATGAATATTCTAATACAGGGGAATGGTAAATAACAAGATAGTCCTGGAGCCATTTCCTGAGTGTCTATTATATAGGTGCAAGCCACTAAGTTAGATTTTAAAATACGTCGTCTCTATTTCTTACAACAATGTTGCAAGGAAGGTATTATTATCCCTACTTTGCAGATGAGAGAACTGGGGAGGTTAACTTTTACAGTATCAGACACCTGAGAAGTGTCAGAGCCAGCATTCAAATTCGGTTCTGTCTGCTATAAAACCATTTCTACTGCAGCACGCTGCTCCCTCTGCACCATCAGATCTGTGTTTTGGAAAGATAACAGTGACAACTGACAGAAGTTGGCAGCTGCCTAAGAGGGGAGAGTGAATAAGACAGTGGGAACCTTGAACCCTTCATTATGGTCCCAGGAAGATTAGGGAAGAAAACTCAGATTCAGGGACTATATTTAACAGCAAGGACCTAAATTAGAGTAAATGTGAGTATATGTTATAGCACTTTGCTAACCCTGAGGTGCTATACAAATGCAAGCTGTTATAACTTGGATTAACATTTTATTACCACCTTTAGACTCAGACTTGGAAAATTAAGGGCACAATAAAAATGTCATGAATGTGAATGACTATATCTCAAAACAGTTCCTTAGAAAAACTAAGATATAAGATGTTTATTTTTCCACCACAAACAAAAAATATTAGTTGCTTGTGATTTAAAAAATAAACACTTTTCCAGAAAAGTATCATAGAAGATTATAAATATTCAATGAGAGGTTTATTAATGCCATGTGTTGGCACAAGGGGATTCCAACAGGGAAAATGACTGTCTGATGAGTTGGCATTGCTGAATGGCTGGTTTCTTAGATGTTCTTCTTTTGAACCCCTTTAAAAGTGTTCAAGCAGTATGGTGTTTCCAAGTTCTTTTGAAAGCTGTTTAAAAAATAATAATTTTATGCACATTATAATAACAATTTGAAGATTCTTTAGTTTAATACAAATGTTAATTATTTTTAGTTAGAAAAAGCCAACTCAAAAATAATAGAGTAAAAAAATGAAATTGTAAGCTTCTAATTATGACGTTCATTTGCTTCTTTTTTTTCCTTCCTCTCTCCCTTCCCTTTTCTTTTCCTTCCCTCCTTCCATTTCTTCCTTACTTCTGCCCTTTTTCTCATTTCCCTTCCTTCCTGACTGCTTGCATTCAGGGAGCACCCTTGAACATCTACTCAGTAACAGACACAGTGACAGGACCCAAAGATAAATAATAAAATATCCCCTTCCTCAAGTATACAGTCAGCTAGTGGTTATAAATACAGAAAAAAAACATAATGCAATGAAATAAATACTATAATAAAAAGAGGCCTTTGCAAAGTGCATTTTATTTCCAAAGAAACACTTCTAGACCTTGCTGTTAACCTAGAGAACTGGGATGTGTGGATTCACGTGCCTTTCAAACTGTTCTATACTGTTCCCATCCATTAATATTCACTCCTTAAGTGTTCATAATTGGGGGAAGTGACTGACTCAGGTTTTCTTCTTTTTTGTTTTTTGTTTTTTGAGAATCAACTGGCACCTGTGACCAGAAGCAGACAGGTGGGTGGCCAGAAAATAGCTAGGCTAAAAACAACAAGAGTCTTAGTTAAGGCACTGTCAGGAAGGGTGAGGAGGCAGACACACTGGGAGGAGAAATCCTTCAGACTTGATTTGAGGCAGTCAAGGAAGGGAGGGTTTGGGGGTACAAGAAACATGAAGATCCCCGGCAGCAGTGGAGCGATAGGTTGATGTAGGAGGTGTGGGCTTGGCAGTGCTGATGCATGAAATAAGACTGCAGCTCTAGGTAAAAGGGGCACTTAAAAACCCTTCTAGGGCATTTTAGTAATACTGAATGTGCTGCAGAGAAGAGCTCTTTTCTCCCTCACATAAAGATGACAACTACAAGAAATACCTAAACATTTTATCCCAGAAAACAATAAACATCACTGCTGTTGTTTTTAAAATATAGATCTTTTTCAGCAACAATTTTTACAAGGGTGTTGTTGAATCATTTCTTCCTTTAGAACAGCAAGGTTATTCTAGCATTTGTCATCGTCTTAGAAGGAAGGAGATATATCTATTTTATTGGAGTAACAGCTGTCAGTTTGAATATACAAGGCATAGCAACCTTGCCATAACCATTCTACTTGATAAAAACATGCGTTTGGAAGTTTTTAAATGAAAATGTTTTTAAACTCACATATCCATAATTACTTCACTTGATGGTAGCAAGCTAATAATACCAAAAAAGAAATAGAAAAAAAAGTAAAAGCTGAATATAAAAGCAGCACTTTTTTATTTTTAAAAAATTTGTATGTATGTATGTATGTGTGTATGTATTTTGAGACAGAGCAAGAGCATGCATGAACAGTGGAGGGACATAGAGAGAGGGAAAGAGAGAATCCCAAGCAGGCTCCACACTGTCAGCACAGAGCCTGACGCAGTGCTCAGTCTCATGAACCATGGGATCATGACCTGAACTGAAATCAACAATCAGAGGCTTAACCGACTGAATCACCCAGGTGCTCCCAAAAGCAGCACTTTAAATGTTCTTAATTTTGAACTTGCTGCTAAGCATTTGGGGCAAATTCCTGGTATCTCTATAATATTTAAGACAAGTGATGCAATGGTATGCATATGCACGTGTGTTTTGGTGTTGCTTGTGTGCCCACAGGTATACCTTGGGGGTTTCTTTTGTTGCCTTTTTAGTAACTAGTAGTTGGAAAAAAAAAAAACCTGGCTAATTGACATTTATAAAAGTCTTGGCTTTGTCTATAGAGAGAGTAATCAATATGGTGTGTGAGCAATTGGGTTGAATGGCATTAATTTAGACATTCCTATATAGATAGCAAGGTTTTTTTCTATCTATGCTTTGATCAGTTACAGGTAACTAAAAACCCAACATGTGCTGGATAGCCCTGCCAATCAGTAAATCAAACAAAAGATGGCTTATAGTATAGCTGGAGTCTCTTTTCCACTTGTAGTCATGGTAGAAAAGTTATAAACTTTGGAATCAAACACACCTAGATTTGAATTCTGATTCTACCCTAACTAGCCACCTGCTGTTGAGCAAGTTCATACATTTTCTCTAAGGCTCAACTTAGCATTCCAAAGGCCCAGTTGGATTGTGTTCTAGTATTACCTCTAACAATGCACTTCTGCCCAGCATAATTCCCTGACCCCCACCCCCACCCCCCGACCCCGCATCCCAGCAAAGCATGATTGGTTGTCTCTCTACTGTGGTTTCATATAATCTTGTGTATACAGTTCTATAATCCACTTTTACAAAATCATATTCCAATTAATTATGCAACAAATATTTAGTGAGACCCTAACTGTGAACCAAACATTGTGTTTCCTGTTGAAACAAAGACTAAATAGACATAGTCCCATATCCTAATGCCTTTCTTCCTCAACCCTATTTCCTTAGAGTCCAGTAGGTATTCAACAAATGTGTATTGAATGAACAATTACCTTAGGTTTGGTAAGTGCCACTGCAAAACTGTACACGTGATAATATGGAGACACAGGGGAGAGTTAAATAATTGCCAGTGAGTGAGGAATGACGGTTGTGGGAGGAGGTGACAAGTGAGGTGACTCTTAAGGGGACCTATGAGGCAGAAGAAAGAGCTTAGAGGCAAGAAAGGGTTTTGTGTTTGAGGGACACTTCACATGAGAGCAAAGGTGAGAGGCTGGCAAGGTCAGCTGTAGCCAGACAATGCCTCACAGTAGCATGATAAGCTCAGTTGCATGGTTTTGCTCTGTAAGTTAAAGAGGGGACAGGGAACAGTCTTAGTCTATGCTGTGGCCTGGTCATATTTACATTTGGATATATCACTGTTGGCTGTGTGAAGAATACATTGGGGCAAAAAAGAGCAGGCTTCAGGCCTATCAATAAGGAGAGTGTTCCATTAGTCCACTAAGAGATGCTGAGGGCCTCACACAGGCTCTGTTTACAGGGTGGAGAGGTGAGATTAGATTTAAGAAATATTTGGTAGCAAAATTGACACGACTGCTGTTGACTTGAGGTGGAAGGTAAATAAGGAGGGAAAGAATGACAGGGTCCTGCTATTGCTACTGAAAGGAGAGTCACCAACTGAGACAGAATATAGAATGGAAGGGTTTTAAAGGGAGGAAAGTAGACTTGTTGAGTGTGAATATTCAAGAAAATCCAGAAAGCACATATAAATCTGAAGACTGAGAGATAGGGCTGAGCAGGCAAAATAGATTTGTGTCTTCAGTACAGTAGCTAAGAGCACGAGAATGGATGAATGTGATAACCTAGAGAAAGTGGGAAGATGAAGAGCCTCAAGTTGTTATTGTAAAAGGCATAAATAAAACTGCATTGCCCAGTCTAATGAATTACCTAGTTTTCCCCTTGCATGGCATCCCCGTTCCTGACAATTCCATCAGTCCCTCCTTAAAACTCCCCGCTCCCTAGTTCCCTTGGCTCTGTTCTTAACAGAGTTCGGACTTCCCTGTTAGCATCCCCCATGCCCTGCTCCTCTGGCCTGTGCCCTGCTCCATTTCTCCAGAGAGTTAGAACTTCTGAGCAGGCTGCTGACAGTCCCTCCCTGGCAATGACAGAAAGAGCCATCGTTAATGTTAATGAGTAGATTCATGTGGTGAATGTATATTACAAGCTTTTATGTAGTCAGTTCTTAATCGTTTAGAACAAAGAAGAGAACCTTTATTCCTATTAAAGGCCACTGACACAGACAAGGGACAATTGAGGGCCCTGAGAGTTAAATTTAACAAAATTAACCTTTATTGCCACCTCAAAAAAGAGAACAAATGTTTAATTCATTTGCTTAAAATTTAAAGACAACAGAGTTAACTCTTTAGGCAATAAATAACCCCCCCCCCCCACACACACACTCACGCACATGCATATTCACTGAAGCCAAAATGAAAAATCAACAGTGAGCCTACTTGATACTAGGAAATCAAGCAAAACGTTTCTAAAGAGATACATAGAATATTGGCATTTCCTCTAATCCATGCTTAAGATTTAACTAATTTATTGCTGTTGTGGGTTCCTTACAGACACAGCAAACTACTTCTTGGTATAGAAAGGATAAATATCTCCAGGATTTTGTTAAAAACTAATTTTCACATAATTTCTGGAAGAATAGGTATTACAAAAGATTTTCTTTTTTCATATCACTGTTAATTTAAAAAAGGAAATAACTTCCTTTCTGTAAAGTGGCTTATCATTTCTCATTTTACAGAAAAAAGTCAGCTTTCTGGTGTCCTTTATTGTCTAGCAGCTGCTAACAAATGAGGTTTTGCCAGGTCCCATACTCACACCTCACACGCATTGTTTTTAATCTATAACAACAAAGAATTACCACAAGGTCAATAAATGACAAACACAAGATGCTGGTAAAACAATCCTGGAAGGTAGAGGTTATCTCTTAAATAGGGGAGAAACTGAGATGCAGGGCTTTCAGGAAGTCTGCAATACAAATTCAAATCTGCCTGGTTCTAAAGCCCTACTGTTTTCCACTACACCAGACATTTCACTTCTAACTTCTCTTTGTCTCAGCAACTACAGGCTCTAGTGGAATTATGAAGCTGACCTTCCAAGTTAAATAATACCAGCTAGCAGGCAATAAGTGTGAGTTTACATTATTCATATCCTTTGCTTCTCTTGTTTCCTCTCATTTCTCAGCACCTGGGGAACAGTTCATTATCTCTGAAGTCTAGTTGAGGGTCTCTTAAACTTTTCTGCCACGGTACAGTACCTCTAACAACAGAATACGGCGAACATGACTTGTTAACTTTGCAATGTAGATGAATTTTGTATTTGATTTTATAACGTATTCCTATTTCTCTCTTAGAAATCTTCTTAATTAATTGCCATTCTGGAAAAACATAGCACATGTATACTATAGTAGATCCTAACTCACGGCCTCATATGTCTGTACTAAGTTTTGGAAGCAAATGTTCACATGGTGATTTTTATATATGACTAGAGGTAAATCTATGGAAGATCAGCCTCAAAATCAGGTTGAAGGAATTTCACGCCCCAATCACAAGTTGGGAGTGGCCTGACTTTCCAGGAGTCCCTGGTCAAAAACTGGATCTCGAAGTGGTTCTAAATCAGAAAGGGCATTCTACTAATGCAGCAATTTGGACCCACTTCTGGAACGAAATCAGCCTTTAGGGAACTGATGGAGCATTATTTCTCTACAGTAAAATAAACATTTGATAGAGGAATTGTGCCCTAATTTCTCTAGAAATTTAGAGGATAAATGTATAAAAAAAACAAGCAAATAAGAAATGAAGCAACTTCATTTATACTCTAGGGAAATAATCCTCTATCAGTTCCCTAAAGGCTGATATCATTCTAGAAGTGAGTTCAAATTGCTTTTTTAGTAAAATGCCCCCTCTGCATTAGAACCACTTCACATAATAATGACTGAGCCAGGAAACGAATAACATTCAAAACAAGTAATAATCAGCTAATAACTATTATAAGAATTAATTAAAACAATACATAGCAGATACTGACCCACCTTTGTACATTTACATTTTTACTTCTTATATCATTTAATTTTCTCAAATAATACTTTATAATTTACTTGAGCACTGGACATTTGCATTCACCACTGCATCTCACAGATCATTTTCAAAAGAAAGGACCACAATATGGTCAGATCCAGCAAGAGGTTAACCCCTGGTTTTCTCTTCCAGCTCAAGTTTTTTTCTTTTAATTTTTTTTAAAATTAACGTTTACCTTGATAAAAACATTACATCACTTCTTTGTCCTCTCATTTGCAACCTACAGTTCCTCTTATAGAAGTAGTTGTTTTCAACTTTTTAAGCTTTTATTTCTTATAATTTCTTCCAAATTTCTAGAGATTACACATGTATTTCTTCTTCTTCTTTATTATTATTATATTTTTTATTTTTATTTTTGATAGAGAGAGAGAGCATGAGCAGGAGAGGGGCAGAAAGAGAGGGAGACACAGAATCCAAAGCAGGCTGCAAGCTCTGAGCTGTCAGCATAGAGCCTGACATGGGGCTCAAACCCACAAACCATGAGATCATGACCAGAGTGAAGTTGGATGCTTAACCAGCTGAGCCACCCAGACACCCCTAAATGTCCTCTTTTATCAATTGTAGACATTGTCTATATATAGCTGACCCTTGAACAACAAGGGTTTAAATTGCACAGGACCACTTATCTGTGAGTGTCATTTAAGTCTTATAAGTATATTTTCTCTTCTTTATAATTTTAATATCGTTTCATTTTCTCTATTGTAAGAATTCAGTATATAACACATATAGCACAAAATATGTTAACCAATTGTTATGTTATTGGTAAGGCTTCAGGTCAACAGTAGACTATCAGTAGTTAAGTTTTGGGGGAGTCAAAAGTTATATGTGGATTTTCCATTGTGCAGGGGTCGATGCCACTAACCCCTGTGTTGTTCAAGGGCCAAGTGTATTTCATATTATGGCAGTTGAAAAATCATATCGTTTCTCACCATCACTTCCTCTCTTTTTCCTCATCTTCCCATTATACATACATCCTAATTTGTTGTCAAATCAGTAGTTAATGCTAATATTAATAATGTTTATTGTACACTGTGTTTTTGTTTACTCAAAAAAGATTTTTTTCCTGAAGTTCCTTCAGGTTTTATTTGCTTGGTTTCCTATCCATCTATCCTTATTTTTTCCCCCAAATGCTCAAACAGCTCTATCAAATGCCCAGCAATTATATTTTCAAATGCTAAAGCACATTAGATAAATTTCATCTTAATTTGATTCTGGAGGAACTCACTTCTGCATCCTGTGTAGCCAGCTCCAGTCTTGGCAGATTGCTCTCTCAGTGTGATATGCACATGGTTTCCATAGTTACTCATTACCAGTCCCCTGAACTGTGGTCTGGTTTCCCAAATTCCATACTTTCTGTCTGTTGGTTTACACTCACATCCTCTTCTAGAAACTTGAGTCACCTGTCACTCATTTTACTTCTTCTTTTGAAATATAGATATAAAGCAGATGACCAAATCCAGTAAATTTTGCCTCCAAAAAGCATCTCCAATCTGTGTCCTTTGCTCCATCCTCAAGGGTCACCATCTGGGGCCAGACCATCATCACACCTCATAGATTTCTAGAAGATATGTCTAACTGGTCTTGCTTCTGGGACTACTCTTTTATTTATATTCTTAGTGTAGCTAGAACTTTCAAAACTATGTGATGATGCTATTACCAGATACACTCGCAAATAAATTTCCATATATTTCAGGATAAAATTCAAACTGCCAATCTTAGAGTAGATGGCCTTCATAACTCTCCAGCCTTGTTTCTCACCATCTTTCTTACACTGTGTATTTAAGCAATACTAAACTTCTTTCAGTTCCTTAAATATGCCTCATTTGCACTGTCTCTGGAAATACAGCTATCTCCTCTTCTAGTGAACTTTTACTGTCGTTAAGTTTTAGTTGCAATGACATTACTCAGGAAGGATACCCCACTACATGTTTCCAAAACACCCATTCCTTCTCCACCCATCATAATAAACAGTATACTTTATACAGTTATTTGTTCAATGTCTGACTTCCATGCTACAGAGTACATACATCTGTTCAACAGCTGCTTCTCAGTGACTAGAGAAGTATCAGGCACAAAGCAAAAGTGAATTATTTTTTCATGAAAAAAATAGTGAATATCTATATTAGGTTGCAAACTCCAATTTTCTATAGGAGCTAGACAGCCAACTTCAATGCTAGGGGACAGCCTACATGGAATCTGTGGCAAACTAGATCTGCTATATCAAAAAAAGCCCAGCAAGTGGGGGAAGAGCCAAGATGGTGGAACAGCATGGAAGTTTTTTTTGCATCTCATGTCCATGAAATACAGCAGATCAACACTAAACCATCCTGCCCACCTGGAAAACAGATTTGAGGATTAAAGCAACAATCTGCACAACTTGAACCACAGAAGTCAGCAGGTACACAGCGAGGAGAGGTGAACTGGGGGAGAGAGAAGCTGTGGAGGGCAGGTAGCGGTTTTTGCTTGCAGAATGAGGATGGAGACTGGGGGAGAATACAAGAAAAGCACCCCCCACCCTGCCAAAAGCAGCTGGAGAGAAAGTGGAAAAGTGGAAACAGCCATAGGGACTGAACTAAAAAGGGAGAAAGGAGAAAGGAGAGGGTTTAAATTCCATTAAGACTCTATAAACAGGGGGAGCACAGAGTCTGAAACTCCACGGCTCAATACCTGGTGGTGCTATGGTGGGAAGGGCAAATCCCCAGGATCAGAGTGAGGTCCAGGTGGTCTTTGGGCCACACAGGGAAAGGCAGTTCCCCTGCTGGGAGGACATTTGGTAGAGGCTGTGTGGCCACCCCACAGGCAAAGGTCCTGCTGACCCCAGAGAACAACCACATTCACTGGTGCTGGAACAAGGACGTTAAGGATGAAGCCTGGTGCCAGATGTGTGTTGTGATTTCCTATAATTCCTAAAACACTGCTGCTACATGATTGTGTGAACTTTTTCTGGGGCAGGCTGGCACCCAGCCGCAGTCTCTGGGCATTAGCAGCAGCATGGTCCCACAACGTTCCTTGGTGTGGCCAGCACCCAGCCATTTCTTGGTGAGACCCTCCACCAGAATGTCTGAGCAGGTCAAAGCCGCAGTCCCTCAGAAGTGAGGGATTGGGAAACACAGCCGCATCTGAGATAAAACTCAGGAGGGAAGTGCCTCCTGGCAATCTGACGGCTTGGTAATGGACAATGTAAAAGCAGGGAGTGGACGGAAGCTGGAAGCAAAGAAGGGGTACACAATTGTTTGTCAGGGAAAGCACAGAGTTCTGATATTAGAGATTGAATAGCTGGGTGGTACCATTTTCACCCCTCCTGGGCATGCACATACACAATTACAGGTGCCACAACAATCCACCACAGTAAGCTGAGTAGCACTATCTAGTGGAGAACAGAGCTGTTACACTAAGCCCTGCCTGACTGGGTCAACCTGGTTCTTCAGGAACAATATAAGTCTCTCTGCCTACTTAATGTACAGACTATAAAGTGCATCATAGTTTGACTTCTAGGGGAAAATGATGTAATTTCAATCATATTTCAGTCTGTTTGCTGGTCGAACTATTCAATATTCTTTTTTGTCTTTTTCTTTTTTTTTCTTTTTCTTGAATACAGAAAGATAAAAAATTTATTTTTATTTTCAAATTTTATTAAAAATATTTTAAATATTTTATTTTTTCTACTATACTTTTTACTTTTTTGTAAATTTTTCAAATTCTATTTTACTTCTATCATTTCATTTTATTCTATTTCATTGTATTCATTTTTCAAATTTTCAAACGTTTTTCTTTCTTTTTTTACTCCCTTTTTTCTCTAATCTATCAAGCTCCTTTCAACAACCAGACCAAAACACACCTAGGATCTAGGACCTTTTTTTTGATTTGTTTTTATTTTATTTTATTTGTTTGTGTGTGTTGTTTTTAATTTTTTAGTTTAAAATTTTTTTTACCTTATTAATTCCTTTTCTTTCTTCAAAATGACAATACAAAGGAATTCACCCCAAAAGAAAGAGCGGGAAGAAACCACAGCCAGGGACTTAATCAACACAGATAAAAGCAAGATGTCTGAACCAGAATTTAGAATCGTGGTAATAAGAATACAAACTGGGGTTGAAAATAGATTAGAATCCCTTTCTGTGGAGATACAAGAAGTAAAAGCTAGTCAGGATGAAATAAAAAATGCTACAACTGAGCTGCATTCTCGAATAGCAGCCACAGCAGCAAGAATGGATGAGGCAGAGCAGCAAATTAGTGATATAGAGGACAACTTGTGGAGAATAATGAAGCAGAAAAAAAGAGGGGACTAAAGCAAAAGAGCACAATTTAAGAATTAGAGAAATCAATGTCTCATTAAAAAGGCACATCAGAATCATAGGGGTGCCAAAAGATGAAGAAAGAAAAATTGATAGAAGGGTTATGTGAGCAAATCATAGCAGAAAACTTTCCTAACCTGGGGAAAGACACAGACATCAAAATCCAGGAAGCAAAGAGGACTCCCATTAGATTCAACAAGAAAACGGCCATCAACAAGGCATATCATAGACAACTTCACAAAATACTCAGTCAAGGAAAGAATCATGAAAGTAGCAAGGGAAAAAAAGTCCTTAACCTACAAGGGAAGACAGGTCAGGTTTGCAGCAGACCTATCCACAGAAACTTGGCAGGCCACAAAGGAGTGGCAGGATATATTCAATGTGTTGAGTAAGAAAAATATGCAGCCAAGAATTCTTTATCCAGCAAGGCTGGCATTCAAAATAGAAGGAGAGATAAAAAGTTTCCCAGACAAACAAAAATTAAAGGAGTTCATAACTATTAAACCAGCCCTGAAAGAGATTTTAAGGGAGACTCTCTGAGAGGAGAAAAGGTGGAAAAAAAAAAAAGGAAAAAAGAAAAGAGGACCAAAAGCAAGACTGGAAAGGACCAGAGAACACCACCAGAAACCCCAACTCTATGGGCAACATAATGCCAATAAATTCATATCTTACAGTACTCACTCTAAACATCAATGGACTAAATGCTCCAATCAAAAGACATAGGGTAACAGAATAGATAAGAAAATAAGATCCATTTATATGATGTTTAAAACAAACCCACCTGAGACCTAAAGACACCTTCAGATTGAAAGTATTGGGATGGAGAACCATCTATCATGCTAATGGTCAACAAAAGAAAGCCGGAGTGGTCATACTTACTTCATACAATCTAGACTTTAAAATAAAGACTGTAACAAGAGATGAAGAAGGGCATTATAGCATAATAAAGGGGTCTATCTACCAAGAAGATGTAACAATTGTAAACATTTATGCTTGAAATGTGGAACATCCAAATATATAAATCAATGAATCATAAACATAAAGAAACTCATTGGTAATAATACCATAATACTAGAGGACTTTAACACCCCACTTACAACAATGGGCAGATCGTCTAAACAGAAAATCAACAGGGAAACAACAGCTTTGAATGACACACTGGACCTGATGGACTTAACAGATATATGCAGAACATTTCATCTTAAAGCAGTGGAATATACATTCTTCTCCCGTGCACATGGAATGTTCTCCAGAATAGATCACATACTGGGACACAAATCAGCCCTCAACAAGTACAAAAAGATCGAGATCATACCATGCATATTTTCAGACCACAATACTTTGTAACTCGAAATCAACCACAAGAAAAAACATGGAAAGATAATAAATACTTGGAGACTAAAGACCATCCTACTGAAGAATGAATGGGCTACAGGGCACCTGGGTGGCTCAGTCGGTTGAGTGTCCGACTTCGGCTCAGGTCATGATCTCACAGTTTATGGGTTCAAGCCCTGCGTCAGGCTCTGTGCTGACTGCTTGCTCAGAGCCTGGAGACTGCTTCAGATTCTGTGTCGCCTTCTCTCTCTGCCCCTCCCCTGCTCACGCTTTGTCTCACTCTGTTTCTCAAAAATAAATAAATATTAAAAATTAAAAAAAAAAGAATGAATGGGCTAACCAAGAGTTAAAGAGGAAATTAAAAAATACATGGAAACCCATGAAAATAACACTACAGCCCAAAACCTCTGGGATGCAGCTAAGGAGGACATAAGAGGGAAGTATATAGCAATCCAGGCCTTCCTAAAGGAAGAAAGGTCACAGATATACAACCTAACTTTACACCTTAAAGAGCTGGATAAAGAACAGCAAATAAAACCAAAAACAGCAGAATAAAGGATAATAAATATTAGAGCAGAAATCAATGCTATCAAAACAACAACAACAAAAAAACCCAATAGAACAGATCAATGAAACCAAAAGCTTGTTCCTTGAAAGAATCAACAAAATTGATAAACACTTCTCCTTTGATCAAATAGAAAAAGGAAAGGATCCAAAAAAATAAAATCAAGAATGAAAGAGGAGAGCTCACAACCAAAACAGCAGAAATAAAAACAATTATAAGGGAATATTATCAACAATTATACACCAATAAAACGGGCAATCTGGAAAAAAATGGACAAATTCCTAGAAACAGAAGAAATAGAAAATTTGAGCAGACCCATAACCAGTAAAGAAATAGAATTAGTAATCAAAAATCCCCCAAAAAACAAGAGTCTAGGACCAGATGGCCTTCCAGGGGAATTCTACCCAACATAAGGAAGAGTTAACACCTATTCTCTTAAAGGTATTCCAAAAAATAGAAATGGAGGGAAAACTTCCAAACTCTTTCTATGAATCCAGCATTACCTTGATTCCAAAACCAGACAAAGACCCCACTAAAAAGAACTATAGAGCAGTTTCCCTGATGAACATGGATGCAAAAATCTTCCACGAGATACTAGCCAACTGGATCCAACAACACATTAAAAAAATTATTCACCACGACCAAATGCGATTTATACCTGGGATGCAGGGCTGGTTCAATATCCGCAAAACAACCAATGTGATTCATCACATCAATAAAAGAAAGGACAAGAACCACATGAACTTCTCAATAGATGCAGAGAAAGCATTTGACAAAATACAGCATCCTTTCTGCTAAAAACCCTCAAGAAAGTAGAGATAGGAGAATCATACCTAGAGATCATAAAAGTCATATATGAAAGACCCACTGTTAATATCATCCTCAATGGGGAAAAACAGAGCTTCCCCCCTACAGTCAGGAACAAGACAGGGATGTTCACTCTGGCCACTGTTATTCAACACAGTATTGGAAGTCTTAGCCTCAGCAATCAGACAACACAAAGAAATAAAAGGCATCCAAATTGGCCAGGAGGAGGTCAAACTTCCTCTCTTCACAGATGACATGATACTCTATCATGGAAAACCCAAAAGATTCCACAAAAGAAAACTGCTAGAACTGATCCATGAATTCAGCAAAGTTGCAGGATATAAAATCAATGCACAGAAGTCAGTTGCATTTCTACACCAATAATGAAGCAACAGAAAGAGAAATCAAGGAGTTGATCCCATTTACAATTGCACCAAAAACCATTAAATACCTAGGAATAAGTCTAACCAAAGACATGAAAAATCTATACACTGAAAACTATAGAAATCTTATGAAGGAAATTGAAGAAGATACAAAAAAATGGAAAAATATTCCATGCTCTTGGATAGGAAGAGCAAATATCATTAAAATGTCAATACTACCCAAAGCAATCTACACAATCAATGCAATACCTCTCAAGATAGCACCAGTATTCTTCAAAGAGTGAGAAAAGAACAATCCTAAAATTTGTATGGAACCACAAAAGACCAGAAATAGCCAAAGCAATCTTGAAAAATAAAATCAAAGCAGGAGGCATCACAATCCCAGACTTCAAGCTGTATTACCAAGCTATAATTCTCAAGAAAGTATGGTACTGGCACAAGAACAGACACTCAGATCAATGGAACAGAATAGAGCACCCAGAAATGTACCCAGAAACGTATGGCCAACTAATTTTTGACAAAGCAGGAAAGAATATCCAATGAAATAAAAACAATCTCTTCAGCAAGTGGTGCTGGGAAAAGTGGACAGCGACATGCAGAAAAATGAACCTGGACCACTTTCTTACACCATACACAAAGATAAACTCAAAATGGATGAAAGACCTAAACGTAGGACAGGAAGCCATCAAAATCCTCAAGGGGAAAGCAGGCAAAAACCTCTTTGACCTCGGCCCCAGCAGCTTCTTACTCAACACTTCTCCAGAGGCAAGGGAAACAAAAGCAAAAATGAACTACTGGGACCTCATCAAAATAAAAAGCTTCTGCACAGAGAAGGAAACAATCAACAAAACTAAAAGGCAACCAATAGAATGGGAGAAGATATTTGCAAATGACATATCAGATAAAGGGTTAGTATCCAAAACCTATAGAGAACTTATCAAAACTCAACACTCAAAAACAAATAATCCAGTGAAGAAATAGGCAAAAGGCATGAATAGACACTTCTCCAAAGAAGACATCCAGATGGCCAACTGACACATAAAAACATGCTCAACATCACTCATCAGCCAGGAAATACAAGTCAAAACCACATTGAGATAACACCTCACACCTGTCAGAATGGCTAACATTAGCAACTCAGGCAACAACAGATGTTGGCGAGGATGTGGAGAAAGAGGATCTCTTTTGCACTGCTGGTGGGAATGCAAACTGGTGCAGCCACTTTGAAACACAGTATGGAGGTTCCTCAAAAAATTAAAAATAGAACCTCCCTATGACCCAGCAATTGCACTACTAGGTATTTATCCCAGGGATTCAGGTGTGTTGTTTCAAAGGGGCACAGGCACCCCAATGTTTAGAGCAGCACTATCGACAATAGACAAAGTATGGAAAGAGCCCAAATGTCTGTCAATGGATAAGTGGATAAAGAAGATGTGGTATATGTATACAATGGTGTATTACTCGGCAATCAAAAGGAATGAAATCTTGCCACTTGCAACTACATGGATAGAACTAGAGAGTATTATGCTAAGCAAAATTGGTCAGAGAAAGACAAATATCATATGACTTCACTCATATGAGGACTTTAAGAGATGACCATAAGGGAAGGGAAGCAAAAATAATATAAAAACAGGGAGGGGGATGAAACAGAAGAGACTCATAAATATAGAGAACAAACAGAGGGTTACTGGAGAGGGTGTGGGAGGGGGGATGGGCTAATTGGGTAAGGGGCATTAAAAAATCTACTCCTGAAATCATTGTTGCACTATATGCTAACTAACTTGTATGTAAATAAAAAAATTAATTAAATAAAATATCATTTTCAACGGGGGTGGGGGGGTGGGGAAAGAGCCCAGTAATACTCAATACTCAATTCTACCTATTTTTTACCAGCTAGGAATATGGACTCCACCAGATCTACCCTTTTTGTTGTTATTGTTAAAGACAAGCCAGCAATGTGGACTTTTCAGTAAAATCTGATGTTTTATAATTTGAGCACTAACTCATTAAAAACAAAAGAAAACAAAACAAAAGCATAGACAGGCCTAACAAAACATGGCTTCCTGTTTCAGTCCTGTGGGTGAAGAATAGATATGTATTGCTAGTATTGATCTGATGAGGCCGTTTCTGATCTATCACGATCTTCTAGTATCTTTTTGAGAATTTTTGCTAATATCAAATATTATACATCTAAAACACAATTTGTCATGTTTTTCTACATAATATCCTCTTCCAATATATTTTTCAATACTGTTATTTCCCAGTTCTCTAGGATGAAAATCTTATCATCTTTAATCCCTCCTTGTTCATCCCTGAGTCTACTAAATGCCAAACTCTTAAAGGTCTTCCCTTGGATTAGCGAAGTGAAAAGAACATGAGATTTGGAGTGCTATAGGCCAATTCATTATTTCAAATTCTTCAACCCATGTTGCTTCAGTGCCCTTACATTTAAAATGAAGAAAACAAATTTATCTGTTAGGGTTGCTCTGAAGACAAAAGAACTATTGCATGTGAAGGGCCTAGTACACAGTAGGTGCTCAATAAATACCCATTGCACTTCCTGCCTTCTCTTTACTTGCCCTGTCACCTGTTTTATTCTTTTCTGATTCCACAGCTAACACCCTGGTCCAGGCACGTAAGCTAATGTAATTTTAACTTGCCTCTTGCATGTGTTTCTTGACTACCGACCATGTCAAGAAAGAAACATTACATAATATAGCTACTTTATACAGTTAAGGTTCTCAATTTTCTTCGTAAATTATAATCCTCTGTAATCCTAAACTTCATGCACCCATGTTTTCACCCTGTCAGCTCACGTAAAGATTGACACTTCGTATCCTTTCAGTTCAATGGCTCCAGCATTTCTTTAACACATGGAGACCCTTACCATTTGAACCAAATGTCAATATCCATCATGTCCCTCAAGTCATACAAACCATCATCATCTGTACCCATATTTTCTTTTTTCTCTCTTATTAAAATGGAGGAAGCATGTCTGTTTCTCTCAAAGGCAACACCTTCATGCATTCTGTGAATTCTCTGTCCTTTTACTTTCAAGACTTGGAATTATTTTCTTCTAATTTCTTCTCATTAGTGTACAAATGTGCTCTAATGTCATTGATCTTAAAACAAACAAAATACTTATCTTGACCTCAAACTTCTCTCTAGTTTGTCTCATTTCTCAGCCTTTCCTCACAGTATAACCTTTTAAGAAAGATGTGTATCTCCATTTTCTTTTCAATCTACTTCACTGGGTTTCCATGCTACTCCTCGTATCAGGGTCACTAATTACTTCCATATTAGCAAATACAATGGTCCCTCCTCTGTCATTTTAGTCAATCTCTTGGTTTGCCACTCCCTCTTCTTAGATCACTTTCTGTTCTTTTCTAGCTTTTAAGACAATACCTGATTTCCTCCTCCTATACCCACAGCAGTCCTTTCTCTCCTTGTTCTCTTTCTAAATCTCTCAGCAGGTCCTTATCTCTTATCTCTCAAATCCACACCCTTAGCAAATCCTATTAACTTTACCTACAAAATTTAGTTTGAAATGTTTCTCTTTTTCTTCACTTCTTTCAAACTAATTGAAGCTACTAACTTCTCACCTGAATAACTACCATAGCCTCTAATCTCCTCACCTTCACTCTCCACTAGTCACAATGTATTCCCACACTTCAGCCAGAGTGGTATTTTTTAAAATATACATTATTTCACATCACCTGTTTTCTTTAAAATCCATCAGTGGCCCCTCATCTCACTTAAAATATAAAATCTGAAGTTCTTCCCTGGCTTATTTGACCTTGCATTATTTAGCCTCACTAAGTACCTACCTCTCCTCCTACATCTTGTACCCCTCTTCCCCTTACTCAATATACCTCCACCTTCTTTCTGTTCATTGAACATGCTACATTCATTCTTGCCTTAGAGTATTCCTTCTGCCTGGAATGCTCTTGTCAGAACTGCATAGTTGACTCCTCTCTGTCACCCAAAACACAACGTAATTCCTCTGCTTTATTTCCATCATGGCACTCGCTGTTACCTAACATTTTCTTTTAAAAATCACTTGCATTCTCTTTTTGCAGCAATGTAGATTTTGTGAAAATCAGAACTTGTAGGTCTTGCTCAATAATGTATCTCTGGTACCTAGTCTATATACATAATTGGTACTCAAGAAATGTTTGCTGGATGAATTAACAAATCAATGAATATATTTTGCCTAAAATGTGTTTTTTTATACCATTTCCAAAAATATTGGCAGTAAAAGTCAGCAAATGGGTTGCTTAATCAGATTTCAACAAGATTTGATATTGGGTAAAGGTAAGAAATAAATGATAGGATAAGTAAGACTTCAGTTGGAAGATTGTGAAACAGTTCAAAAAATGACTGGGCTACTATGGATGCCCGGGTTTCTCACTGATACATAAATAAGAGAAATTGATACCATAAACATTCAAACAGCAAAATATTTTAAACAAAAATAGAAAGCAGAGTATGATAACAATGATCTAAAATCTTTCACATATAAACTATGTTTTTTACAAATTTTTTCTTCATCTCACTGTCCCTTGAGCCCCTACAGAATCCATCTACATCTTTATTTACTGAAAAAAAAAAAGGTACACATTTGAAGGCCAAAATAATTGTAATAAACTAACATATTTGGAGAAAGATGCTTCAGGCAAGAGATTAAACAAAGTCAAATTTTGATTACGTATGCATCACTCATGTGAAAGTGTCATTCTGGAGGTGGTTTTATATATTCAGATAAATTCCATACCTCTGGCACTGGAGGAGGGAGTGATGCACCATGAATATCTTTGAGGGAGTGATAGAATTACAAAGGTCTTTTTCCCCCCTTTTATTTAAACCCAGGATCTTAGAAGAACCCTCCATAGATATATGTGAGGCTATTTATTCATGTAAAATGCCAAGGTTATGGATAATTCTTTGTGTCTGAAAGATAAATACTTAAGGAATTATTTGTTAACATGCAGTTCAAAAACTGAGGCAACTTTATTAAACAAGTGGTGGTTTTCATGTTTGCCATTTGTAAATTTAGGCCATGTTTAATCTAGGGCAAGGCTTTTCATATTTCTCAATCATGACAATTGTTTAATCAGCAACTATAGTCATACAAGTAGTGCCTTCCATTTTGAAAGATTCCTTGGAGTAGAAGAAAAAAAGGATCAATTATCATCCAAGTTTTGATAAACTAAAGTTAGAATCATGAACTAGCATTTTGAAATTTGTATGCCCTAAGATATTTCTTCTGTGACTCCTTTGATCTCATTAGATTTCTCACAACATAAGCAAGTGCCCTTGATTTCAAAGGCCTCAGGAAAACATGCCCTCAGACTGCTGAATCCTGGTTAGAAAATATCAGTGAATAAAAAGAAAAAAAGAATCAATTAAATTGAAGATATATGATACGTAAAACATTGGAGGACACTGTTTTTTTGCTTGTCCAGCATCCACTCTCCTCTTTTTCCATTAGAACCTTGACCTTCCTTTCAAGGGCATCTCTCTTTGTATATTACTTGGGGAGGAATGTGGAATTTGTATCTTGGACAAGCATCATGATTACACGGGGGTGTTTGGAGGTTGCATTCCTCACAAGAGCAGCAGTGCGCGACCCATGCTGCTACCGTGCTGCGGATTCTGTGCAGCAATCCAGAGCTCTCTTGGTTCTTATCCTTTTCCCAGGTAAAGTTCTCCAGGCTCCTATTAAGTTAATGAGCCCCTGATATATTTCCAATAAATGTTCATCTTTACCTAAACTGGACAGTTGATTTTGTGGCCTATAATTCAAAAAACAAAAACAAAAACAAAACTGAGACAACTATAAATCCATATTCAAAGAAAATCCCCATCATTTGTTTACCAATTAAATTTTTTGTGTGTGACTGTACCACTGGATTTGTCTAAATTTCTATTAATGAAACAAATAAACTTTATCAAATATGTGCCCTTTCTTACCACACTAAGTCATTTCTGTTTACTCAAGAGTTATTTTTCATTTTACTGTTCTCATAGAGATTTCAGATACTTTATGT
This sequence comes from Panthera uncia, assembly GCF_023721935.1. NCBI lineage: Eukaryota > Metazoa > Chordata > Mammalia > Carnivora > Felidae > Panthera > Panthera uncia. The sequence goes on from NW_026057585.1 coordinate 48,058,654, forward strand.
TATTGGATCCTCACCACACTCCTCAGAAATGAACAAGAACAAATTTGTTTGCACCTACTGGGAATGAAGAAGCTAAGGTTCAAAGGGGTTAAATAATATGTCTGAAGGTACATAGCTAACTAGTATCAGAACTTGTGTTTAAACCTAGGCCCGCTTTCTCTAGACTTCTTTACATTGTTCCATTATTATGTGATAATAACCGGTGATTACAGTCACTATTCTGTTTGTCAGAACACTTTCTTCTATTGCTTATCATTGTTATCTATTTAAAAGGAATTTCAACTGAGTGAATCACAAAACATTAAGTTTGAAAGAAATTAAGTTTAGAGGATTTATTCCTCCTCCATCCCCATATATGTGAAAGTGCACTCCATGACATCCCTCTGTGGACTGTTTTAGAGTCAGAGAACACATTCCTTAATTTTCCTTAATTTGAGAAAATATTGTGACAGATTTACTTTATATGGTTAAAGTACATAATGGAAAACATTATGCTCAGTGAAAAAAAAGCCAGTCACCAAAGGCCCTATGTTGTATGATTACACTTAGATGAGATGTCCGAAATAGACACAACCCTAGAGTTGTGAGAGTAAAACAAAAAATGGAGACTGCAGGGTATTAGGTTGTGAATTATGGAGAAGCCACAAAAATTACCATACCTCATCTCAACTCCCAGAATCAGCATCAAAAATTAAACAAACAAACAACCATTAAATGAGAGAGTTTTATTTTCTGTGTCCTAGGTTGATATGCTCTAATTTTTCCTGTCCTTCCTCACCTCTGGCCACCATCAAAGGTCATACTCTTTGATAAAATAACTAACAAGTAGTAGTTGTAGCAATAACTATTTTATGTCTAAACTAACAGACATATCAGAGGAAGCTATCTATGCTGATGTTTTATTACGATGATTAAGTATTTAGGCAGTATCTTAATACTGGTTAACACAACTGAAATGTACAAAAACTCGAGAGATGTAACTAAGTCTTAAATTTTGTTGGAAGGATCAAGTGGTGGTGGTAGTGGTGGCGGGTGTTGTTATTTCATAGAAGGTCAAAACTTCTTTGGTAAGGTGATGTCTGAACACAGACCTGAAGGAAATGAAGGCACAGGCCATGTGGAATGCTGGCAAAGGGAGGAGCAGGGGCCGTGTCTCTTAGCAGAGGGCTCCTTGGCTTTAACGTGCAGGCTCAGGACAAACAGCTCCAGCACAGTTGTCATAGCTCATTTGCCGGTCATTAACTTTGAGCTCTATTTTACCTGCTGGCTGCTGGCACAATTCAGGAGCATTTTTGTTGCTTGTTTATTTTCTGTACAGTCAGTGAGGATTTTTGCTGTTCATGGCCCAGTGACTGGAGCCACGCCATGACAAAATTTCCATCCGTCTAAAATATCCCTCTGATAAATTCCTGACTGCTTCAGGTTGTAGGATCAATGTTTCAGCTGCACAGCCCTGCGTAAGTGACCAACGTGGAGCAGTGGGCACCAAGCAATGTTTTTTTGTAATTATTATTTATCACTAAAAGACATTTTTTAATGTTTATTTATTTTTGAGAAAGAGAGAGAGAGAGAGAGAGAGAGAGAGAGAGAGCGCGCTGGGGAGAGGCAGAGAGAGAGGGAGACAGAGGATCCAAAGCAGGCTCTGCGCTGTCAACACTCAGCCCATGTGGGGCTCCAACTCTCCTACTGTGAGATCATGACCTGAGCCGAAGTCAGAGGTTCAACTGACTGAGTCGCCCAGGCACCCCCACAAAACAATGTTTTTTAATGTAGCCCTTGCCTGGTCCCTGGCTCCCAAGCATCTGTCTGTTTCCCTGGAGAAGCAACTGATAGATATGTGGGCATTTTTTCTAGGATCTGTCAGCTTACTGACAATATTGTATATTAGATGTATATTGTTAAGAGCTTACTTTCATTTTTATTATATACCTTTGGGAACTTGAATTTAAGCAACTGCTTCATTGAAAACAAAATACTGAGGTAGGTGGATACTGGAGCTCACCTTCATGTATACTATGGATTATAAAGCTCAAAACTGATGTATTTGTATTGGGAAAATAATTACACACTTAGATTACAGAAAAATAACACTTTTAGCAATTTGCCTGCATTTCACAAAGTGTCATATCTTATTTTTAAAAGTGGTATGTGGTATATCCATGCAAAGGGATACTATTTGGCAATAAAAAGGGATGAATTACTGGTACATGCTACAAGGTCAATGAAACTAGAAAACATTATGCTCAGTGAAAAAAGCCAGTCACAAAAGGCTCTATGTTGTGTGATTACACTTAGATGAGATGTCCAAAATAGGCAAAACCATAAAGAGATTTCCAGGGACCAGGGGAAGCAAAGAATGAGGAGTGACTGCTAACAGGTAGAGTGTGTTTTGAGGGGATGATTAATATTTTCTAGGATTAGACAGTGGTGATGGTATTACAATTCTGCGAATATAATAAAAGCACTAAATTGTATATTTTGGGAAGGCGAATTTGATAGGTATGTAAATTATATCTCAATAAAACTGCTTTTTTTTTTAAGAGTGTAGGTTTACTGCTTACCTTTTCTTGTGAAAGAATGCCATTTATTCTGTGTTTATGAATGTTTTCCACTTTGGCTGTGAAAGCATTCTTTTACAGTAAAATAATAAAAGTCTTGTATGAGACTTTAAAATGTTTATTTAGCAAGAAAGAGAATGTCAGTTGTCATGCTTTGCTGGATTTTGAAATCCAGAAGTGAGGAATCAACTGATGTGGGTCAGGCTGGGGAAACCGGCCGCATGGAGACATTGTCAATATGCCTCCAGATAATCAGCAAGGTTTAAGAATGTAAAGTTTAATATTCAAATGAATATTTGTTTCTTTGGTCTTCTTGCTAATTATTTTATAATAGTTGTATCATTAAATGTTGTATGATGATAACTGTTTTGTGACCTGAATGTTTTATGGCATTTTGATAGAAAGTTAGAACCTATCCTTTCTCATATTTAAATCTCATATTTTCTAAGTAAAATGCTCATGACCTTCAATTTCAAATGTCTTGGAAGACTGGAAATTTCCAGAATTAGCTTTGATAGTACTACACAATTAGGGCTATCCTTATCTTCTATTCATTATGAACCAATAGTTTTTTGTAAGCTATATAAACCTAGATCAAGATTAATTCAGATGTCATATTCCTCTTACCCATGGAGGTATTTATTTATTTATTTATTTATTTATTTATTTTTACCTACATGAGCATAATAAAATTTCCTTATTTTATCCTTGTACATACAGTTGCCATGACTACTGGGGGGAAACCAAGGTTAAGTTCTAGGCAAGTCCTCTGGTAGTTTTGTACTATCATTTTGTTTTTAAAATTTTAATTATTTGTTTCTCAGCAATCAGGGACATGATCTCGTCTTCTAGTTCTAATTCTCAACTCTAGGTAGATGACTCTTAAATCCATCTCCAACTCTGACCTCTCTCCTGAGTTCTTTCACATTTTGTTTATTCCTCTGTGGAATATTTCCACACGGACAGATATTTGTTTAATTGATGTATCAATGTCTAAAGCCAAGCTAATAATTAGAATGTGTCCAGAATATTGCAACCAAGATGGTGAAGCATTTAGAAAGCATGTCTTTGAAAAACGTCAAAGAAATTTGGAAACTTGCCTTGGAAAAATAGAACTCTAAGGCAAAGCATATGAATGCCTTTCAGATATTTGAAGGCTCAAGCATAGTTCCTTGTCCAGAGAAGGCATACCTTAATAATCTTTGTATCACACCAAGTACCTCACCCAGTTTTAGATGGATGAATATGGGTAAACATCATTAACATATTGTTGAACATTCTAATAACCAGAACTTTCCAATAACACACTAATTTGCTTCTTAATTTAATGATTTCTTTCACTAATAGAAATGTTCATGAAGAGGTTGGATGAGTGTTGCAAGAGCAACAAAAAGTTAACATTTCTGCACTGGGTGGAAAGTTAGACTAGTTGACTGTGGATACCTAAAGGGCAGTGCTTCTTTCCAACACTCACTGGACACCAAGAAAAACTTTTGTTCATTTGTGCACTGAACTTTTGACTTGCTGTTACTGCAGCATAACCTATTCTACCCTAATGAATACACAGTATATGGTAATAGTTTTCGACAGGAATCTAACATCCTATGTGGGCTAAGAGAAGTTAATTAACTTTCCTGGCCTGGATTTGCTTATTAGTAATAATTGAGGGCTAAATAAAATAATCTCCAAGGTTGCACCTACTTAAAAATAATACAACATTGTGATTCTGTGAATCAAAGAAATTTTCTGGGAAAACAGTGATGTTATCACAAACCTGCTGGTGCAGCTTATAGAGTCAAAAACCTATCACCCATTGTAGTCAGGGAATTGTTTTCCTAGAAGCTGTCTTTGTAACTTTCAGGCAGAGATAAAGTCATGCCACAACAATGTTTGTTAGAGAGCCAATGCCCAGAACTACCTTGAGATGTTACAAAATCTTACTTTTCTTTTACTCAGGGTAATTAACATGGGAATTTTCCTTCATCTGTGAGAGGAGAATAATGAATATCGATTATTGAATATTTTTCTATTCAAGGTATTCCACATACATTATCTCACCAATACTCATCTATTTATCTACCTGTTATCTGTCATCTATCTCACTACTAGTAACCTCTATTATTTTCCCATTTTTGCTAAAGATGAAACTGAGACTCCCAGAAAATAAAGTATCTTCTCAACCAAAAAGCAGTGCTACGATCTAATCCCAGGTTTGTCTGGGTCCAAAGGTCAGGTTCTTAACCTGTAAAATATTTCAAGAGTAGGTTGTAAGTTTTAATATGAAGACAATTTTGTAGGTAGGGTGCTTCAGATTTAGTTCCATCCTCTTTTATATATGGTTAACTTGACCTCACCTACCAAAATCACTCTCTATATCTTTCAATTTTGGTCACATATTAACTTTTCCAAAATTATTTTTTTCTTTTTTAGAGTTCTCCTTCAGTTTCAAGAAGTTTCTCAGCAGTTTTTCTCTTTATTGTTTTTTTTTTTTTTTTACTTTTGCCTTCCCATACTATTTTGTATATAATATACACCTGTTATGGTCTATCACTCTGTCTATAATTTTAAGTTCCTGGTTCAAAATAGCAAGCAAAACAGTACAAAATTATAAGCTGTGTGGGTTTTCTATCACTGTGTGAAAGACATGTCATTTTGTATTTTTACCTTTTACTACAGAAAATTAAGTAACACAGATTGAACTATTCTTAATCAAAAAACTTCCTGTTCTTTCACTTCTATTTTTGCATCTTTTCTGACAGTTTTGACTTATCTTTTTCTAATGTCATTAACATTGACACTGTTCTATACCTGTTGTATAACATCTTACAATAGAAATTCTTGGCCAGCTAGAAAATTCTCAGTATAAAATATCAGAAAGAAAAAAAATTAAACATTTGCAAAAGGTAATTCTTACCATAATGTAAAATCAAAAATACAAATAGCTATCTCATTTACTCAACAAATTTGAAGTCGCCATGGTAACAATGCCAAGGAAACACAAAGAAAACAATAAAATAAGATGGCAGACAAATAGGGTTTCATTTCATTTAACTTTGAAGATTAAACTCCCTAGAGACTCAATACTTTGTTTACAAATCCTTAAAAACTTTGTAAATTGTCTGATTAACAGCAACTTTTCCTCACGAAGCAATGACTGCATAACATTTTGTTTGAAGTGTGCATTGTGGTAATCTCCCTAGAGTCCTTGCATCCCTTCCCTTTTTGCTTTGTGTTTCAGCCAGCAATCACAAATCCACAGAGGTGGCTCATCATTGTTTAACTCAATCAAAGTAATCTCATTTTTCTTGCCATAGTGGATTTCACAGCAAAGGGATTGGATCAGCAATGAACATGTAACACAGTTAAGGCCAATGAGACCTAAGAACAAATAAGGACTTTCTTGCTCTTCTCAGAAAGAGAGGGTTTTTATTTCTTAACTTCTTATTTTTCTAATATGCACAAATATATCCATGTACTATTATGATCATATCTCAATGTCAGATAATTTAGAACATATCTCAATATCAAATACATTAGAAGAAAGTAACACAGGACTATTTTAGCAACAACTTTGAATTTGGAAACTCAAAGAAACCTTGAGAGATTATGTGAAAAATATTTGAAATATATAAAGCATACCAACAATTTTTCCTCAATTCAATACACTGGGAAATTATATTGAGTCTTTGGTTCACTTGTATTATTATTTTTTGTTTATTTATTTATCTTGAGAGAGAAAGAGCACAAGAGGGTAAGTGGCAGAGACAGAGGGAAAGAGAGAGAGAATCCCAAGCAGGCTCTGCACCATTGGCTGCAGAGCCCAATGTGGGGCTCGAACTCATGAACTGTAAGATCATGACCTGAGCCAAAATCAAAAGCCAGACACTTAATCAACTTAGCCACCCAATTTATATGTATTGTTAATCCAAGCTCACTTAGGCTCCTAGTTACTTACCTGATATATAAGCTCTCCAGTGACATTATCTGCCTAATGCATCAAGTCAAACAATGCTGTGCAACTCTCAAGACCTTTCCTAATCTGGGTCTTCCCTGCTCTCTCTCTTCTACCTACATATTGTTGGCACTCCCTCACATGTAACTGCAGCTCTAGACTCATCACAGTTCTGCTGTTACTCTCGTCTCCCTCTCCATATATGCCATCTCAATTTTTGCATCTATACCTTTTGGTCAAGGCCTCTCACTCCACCTGCAAGGATGAAACTCCTCTACCACAGTATTTGGCTCCTTGGCTCTGATTACACGCTATCATGCTTTTGCTTCTAATGCTTCAGTTTTCTCTGTAACTAGGTTGTTAGATCCTTGAGATTAAGGATTGAGATTTATGTCTCTTGTATCCCCCTATAGCCTCAAACACTGTGTAATAAGTATAGACACTAAATAAATACTTGCTTGATTAATAAACCATGTTTTGGGGCACCTGGGTGGCTCAGTAGGAGAAACATCTGACTTCAGCTCAGGTCATGATCTCACGGTTTGTGAGTTCAAGCCCTGGAGCCTGCTTGGGATTCTCTCTCTCCCTCTTTCTCTCTGCCTCTCCCCCCCCCCACCCCTTCTCAAAATAAATAAATAAACTTAAAAAAAAGTAAACCATGCTTTTACTATTTGTCTTATGGAAACTGTTGCATGGATCTAGAAAATGATTTTAAATAACTAGTTGGCTTAGGGGTGTCAAGATTTAACAAATAAAAATACAGGATGCCAAGATAAATAACCCTTTTTTTTGTATATCAAATGCAATATTTAGAGCATAATTATACCACAAATTTTCTGATTTTTAGTTAAAAATTCAAATTTCATGGGATGTCCTTTACTTAATCTGGCAATTTTATATTAGCCCACTCTAAAAAAACACTTGTACTTATTTTTCTAAATTCAAGCTAAATGTCACATTTATGAATCATTTAAACCTTACACAGTTTTGCTAATCAAGTTCTGTAATACACAAAGTTCTCTGCATTGTTTTACCTAGCGGCAACCACAAAGAGATTGAATGTCCATTATGTGAAAGTCACCATGCATGCTCCTGTACAGGGAGGCAAAAATGAATAAGGTGCCATCTCTGTTCTCAAGAAGTTCATATTCTTTGGGAGAAAAAGCTCAGCTCATGCCAGTCTCTATTCGATGTGCATGTACTTGCTAATCTATATAGTTAAAACTTCCTTTAGGACTGACCCACACCTCCTGACCAAAGATCCAAGACGACGCTATATACTTTGATTGTCAAAAATGAAGTATTTTGGTTTTGAAGTACACATTAAATATTTCCTGTCTCTGAAGTATTATATAAATACCATAATTCATAATCCTAAGTGGAAATAACTAATCATAATTTGTTTTGATCAGCACATTATTCTCAGAATTTGATAATGAAGCTAGCTTTTATTATGGATGGTTCTTTTTCTGGTTTCTAGGTATTTAATATGCATTTTTTAAGCATAAGCAATGGAAATGTATTGCAAGACATTTTTTTGTTTCCCTTTGAGCCATGGTGTAAATCCTTCACAGATAAATGCCATACCAACTACTTAATATGAGTCACTTATTTAGATGATCATTAACATACAATGATTTAGATTTTGAAACTCTCTGCTGTGTGGTTTTGGTCTGCGTTAGCTACTCTCTTATCACCCAATCTTTTCTGCGGTAGAGAACAAGGACATTTTCTTTGCATAGCATAATGTCATAATGGCAATGTGTATGTGTGTGTGTGTGCACAAAGTTTGATATTAGTTAAAATTTTTAGCTACACTGTGCTTATACTTGTATGTCATATAAATCCAGTAATGTCTATAATAATCAAAGATTCAAAATTCCGGAAACAACAGCATGGTTTTCATAATAGTAGTGTGTGTGTGTGTGTGTGTGTGTGTGTGTGCGTGTGTGTGTGTAAAAGTATTTCCTAGACTTAGAACATACAATTCAAAGTTTTAAAACAATGTTACCTTAATATACAACATATAAATTATAGTTCTAGAATGGAGTGTCATGTTTTTCCTTTCTTTTCCAAACCTAATTATTGATCTCAATGCACCAATATTGATCTAAATGCATAATTCATAAAATGATGATTTCCATGGAGTTCAATTGGTTATAAGCATATCACGTGAAATGACAAATGGAGTGGTATTAAAAAGAATATTGGGGAAAGTTATATCAGTTTGAACAATTTGTCAATTTTCCAGATAGAAGGCTATAGCTAACATCATTAGTGAAGTCTTTGAAATTATGAAATACTCATTTACAGTATATATACTTTAGGTTTTGTCAAAAATTACCTTAGGTAGTTCTTCAATTTGATTGGCATCTAGATAAAGCTCCTCTAATGTCCGCTCAAAGTTAAAGACCTCCTTTGGCACCTGCTGAAGGCTGCAGTGGGAGTAGTCTAAAACTGAGATGATTTCTTCTTCACCTCGGAAACATCGGCACGGCACCAGTCGGCCGATGATTTTCCGTTTGGTGGTCATCTCCAGGCACTGCACTAGAGAAAAAGAGAAAAACAATCTGCTTAGTTGTCTACCTTTGAAGGGAATTCCTGTAATATTTAAAGCCTTAGAAATTTACTTTTAGTATAAATTTCATAATTATGTGATGCTTTAAAATTTATATAGAAAGTGCGCATTATATTATTAACACTTGAACAGCCCTTTATGGTATGTAAGCTATAGGTTTTATTCCCATTTAATGACAAAGAGATGGAATTCACAGAAGTTAAGAGATTTCCCATCATCACACAGCTTTGGAATGGCAGAATCTAGTCAGAACACAATCCTGACTCTGTGCAATGCAATCACCATACTTACATTCTCATTTGACACATGAATCTGTATTTTTCAATTTTATGCATATTACACTATAGAACACAAACATCTGTAATTTGTTGAAAAAAACTATATTTTTTCCATTTCCACCAAAATATTCAAGTTTCATTCCTAAGGTTTATGATAACCTCTTTTTTACCCACAAATTCATTCCATTAGTGAACATACATTTATTAAATAACCACTATGTTCCAGGCATTGATGTAGTTAGTTAGTGGGATAGAGTGATAAATTGAACAAAGTCCCTGTTTTCATGAAGCTTTTATTGTACTGGAACTACAGATTAGAGTTAGATTGGTTATTTGCTTCAGAATGAGAACCTAGCTTTATGAATCCTATGATTTCACTGGGAGAAAACAGGTTACAATCATGGCAGGAATTCCTGTAACATCTTTGTCTAGATTAAACTGGCCAAATGCCATAAAATCTTGCACAGACCTGTGCCATTTATAACATGCCATTATAACACTTTATCAAATTTATTAACTTTCATGTCATTCTTCTAGAATGTAAGTCTCTTGAGAGTAGAACAGTGTTTTATTTGTTTTGTATTTGTCTTGATGCTTGACATATGGTAGATGAATTTATTCGATAATAAATGTAGAATAAACAAATGAATTCATGAATGAATAAATGAATATATTTAGGACCCCCCTCCCTCCCGCCCAACCACCATCAGCTATGGATAATTTGCTTGAAGCACTTCTCATTCTGACTAAAAGGTCACTATCTCTGTGAGTGTCTCTCCAGGAAGAATGATTACAGTCTTCCTCTGAGTTCTCAGAGCACTAATCATATTTCTTCCCAATTACATGTTCTATTTCCCCACTAGGTGAGTTCTCTGAGGAGAAATTCTTGTCTTACTCATCTTTGAATTCACAGACACAGTACAGTTTGCCAGCTGCAGAGTAATACTAAATGAACATTAACTTGAAACATGCAAATTTTGGTTCATTTATTTGACTTACCAGCATAAGTTTATTGATAGAAAGTAGTGATAGTTTATAAAAACAATATAGAATTTTGCTTTTTATTTATTTAAGTTTATTTATTTATTTTGAGAGACAGAGAGAGAGGCAGAGAGAGAGAGGGAGAGAGAGAATCCCAAGCAGACTCTGCCCTGTGGGCACAGAGTCCAATGTGGGGCTCAAACTCACGAACTGTGAGATCATGACCTGAGCCAAAGTTGGACACTTAGCCAACAATCACCCAGGTGCCCCAGAATTTTGCTTTTTAAATTGCTCACGTTAAATCCTATTTGGAGGAAAATGAGTAGAAAACATTTAGGAGATGTTGGACATTCAGCCCAAGTTTTAACTTATGAAATGAATAAAATGAAATTTAGGGGACAGGTTTATGAGTTAGAATTTACAGATGGTTATCTGCCTTTGGTATTGTGTAGAAGGCCAACTACAAACATTAAAAAAAAATGACCTTTCTTTTTTTTTCCCAATATATGAAATTTATTGTCAAATTGGTTTCCGTACAACACCCAGTGCTCATCCCAAAAGGTGCCCTCCTCACTACCCATCACCCACCCTCCCCTCCCTCCCACCCCCCATCAACCCTCAGTTTGTTCTCAGGTTTTAAGAGTCTCTTATGCTTTGGCTCTCTCCCACTCTAACCTCTTTTTTTTTTTTCCTTCCCCTCCCCCATGGGTTTCTGTTACGTTTCTCAGGATCCACATAAGAGTGAAAACATATGGTATCTGTCTTTCTCTGTATGGCTTATTTCACTTAGCATAACACACTCCAGTTCCATCCACGTTGCTACAAAGGGCCATATTTCATTCTTTCTCATTGCCACGTAGTACTCCATTGTGTATATAAACCACAATTTCTTTATCCATTCATCAGTTGATGGACATTTAGGCTCTTTCCATAATTTAGCTATGGTTGAGAGTGCTCCTATAAACATTGGGGTACAAGTGCCCCTATGCATCAGTATTCCTGTATCCCTTGGGTAAATTCCTAGCAGTGCTACTGCTGGGTCATAGGGTAGATCTATTTCTAATTTTTTGAGGAACCTCCACACTGTTTTCCAGAGTGGCTGCACCAATTTGCATTCCCACCAACAGTGCAAGAGGGTTCCCATTTCTCCACATCCTCGCCAGCATCTATAGTCTCCTGATTTGTTCATTTTGGCCACTCTGACTGGCGTGAGGTGATATCTGAGTGTGGTTTTGATTTTTATTTCCCTGATGAGGAGCGACGTTGAGCATCTTTTCATGTGCCTGTTGGCCATCTGGATGTCTTCTTTAGAGAAGTGTCTATTCATGCTTTCTGCCCATTTCTTCACTGGATTATTTGTTTTTCGGGTGTGGAGTTTGGTGAGCTCTTTATAGATTTTGGATACTAGTCCTTTGTCCAATATGTCATTTGCAAATATCTTTTCCCATTCTGTTGGTTGCCTTTTAGTAAAAAATGACCTTTCTTCTTCATTACTTTCTATCTCTTGAACTCCTACATCTTACATTTCTAGGAACCTGAATCAGAAAGTTTTGTAACTGTTATTTTACTTGACACTTGAAATCCCTGATTGTCAGTTGGTGCCTTCCATGTCTCTACCTAGGCTTTAGCACATATTAAGCAGCCAGTAAATGCATCTAGTAAATATCTGACACATATTAGGCACCTAGCAAATGTTTGCTGAAGTATTACAGTTATAAAGGTAAGTGATGATGGCTTAGACTATGAGAATGAAAGCAAGGATAGAGAGAAGTGACGGATTAGGAAGACATTTTGGAAACAGAATCCAATGTGTTGGTGATACATTAAATGAGAGATGGAAGGGGAGACTGTGGAGGGAGGGATGGAGAGGACTTGAAAGATTCCCAGATTTTTAATTTGAGTCACTAGTACTCACACCAACCACCCAGCTGTACTGTCATAGAGCTAACTCAGGATATATATATGCCCTTGTCTGCCTCTCTGACCCACAGATGAATGTGGAATCAATTGTCCCTGCCTGTGTTGTCCAGTGACTTGCACTCACCCTATTGTGTTGAACCATGTGACTATGTCTTGATACTTGTCTGCTGTTGCCATGGCAAATTTTTTATTATAAACCAAGAGGAAAAAGAATATTCAGGCCTGAACCTAAACCATTTGGTCAGAGGATCCACTGTCTACCAAGACTTTAGGAACTCAGTTCACTAAGACTTCTTTCCCTTTCCCTTCCCCAAAATGGAGTCTCTGTTGGTCATCCTCTGTATCCCTTCTCTCATCCCCACAATGTACCGAAGTTTTCCCCTGGCCCAATTTCTCTCTTCTCTATTCCCTGTGCACATGGAGAATGTGCCTTATATCATGACCAAAAACTTCATTGAGCCTTGTCCTCTTCACTGAATGCTCTCTCAGTCTCAACTAAAACTTGGTTCACTTGAAGCCTTTAAAAGTAGAGCATGCTGACATTCTCATGCCTTAAATACTTCAGGGCTGGAAAGTGGAATTGCTTTCCCCCTTGCTCTCTAAAAATGATTACTTTTCTCACATCCTATAAAACCCCTGTTCCTTTGATAGTCTTATTACCTAGCAGTAACATCCTTCCTCTGTTCCTCATGCCATTCATTTACCATCTCTTGAACACTCCTCTTCACCCTTTGATGACTTTGGTATCTCATTACCTGGACTATTTCTTAATCATAACTGCTTCCATTCCTGATTTATACTCCCTATATCTAATAACTTTCAATTTTTTAGCTTTTCTTCATTCTAAATAACTTGATTATAGTTTTCCTCCTTTATTTTTCAATACTGTTTTTTTTTAATGTTTATTTATTTTGAGAGAGAGTGAGAGAGTGAGAGAGCCTAAGCAGTGACTAGGGGAAGGGCAGAGAGAGAATCCAAGCAGACTCCATATTCTCAGTGCTGAGCCTGATGTGGGGCTCAATCCCACAAACCATGAGATCATGACCTGAGCCGAAATCAAGAGTCAGACCCTTAACTGACTGAGCCACTCAGCCACCCCTTGCAGGTTTCGAACATGTAATGTGCTGGTTTAACTTTCTTCTAATAAATTCCAACACACTTTTATTCTAACCAAGCAAAAATACAGAAATTTTGTTTCAAATCAGTAGGATTTATTTTATTATGACTATACACTATTGTAATTCAATCACATTTTAATTTTTTTTTAATTTCCTTATTTTTTCCTTTGCTTGATTTTTCTGTGTACCTTTTATTAATTCGATTTTCTGACTATCTCCACTTAGTATAGTCAAATAAGTGTAATCTGTCATTTTTTCCTCTGAAATAATCCTCTTGTTTATTTTTATGTTTGTTTGTATTTTCTTGTTCCTATCTTGAAGGTCTGTTTTTTTCTAGATTTGATATATATATTTTCCTGAAATGTCTCTTCACTATCATTCTGTGAATTTTCCATTTCTTTCTCATGTTATGTCTTCTATTTTCTGAATCCTGTTTCTTTTTTTCTTTCTGGATTTATTGGAATATAACTTCCAAAGTAGAACATAACGTCTAGTAACTTTCTGAGAAAGGATCTCAGGTAGATACATTTTTGAGAGCTTTGCATGTCTGAAAATGGTTTAACTTCACCAAAAACAATTGAAAGTTTGACAGGATATCTATTTACAGGTCAGAAGTAATTTTCCTTCATAAATTTGAAGACATCTTTTTTATTTTACAGCTTTTAAAGTTGTTGCCCAAAAATCCAGTTCCATTACTATTCAAAATCCTGTTTTATACCCACCTTTCTCTTCCATGAGAACATTTTAGGATTTTTATCTTATCCTTAGTGTTTTGAAATTTCATGATAATGTGCTTTGATGTGTTTTTTAATCCACTGTACTGGGTACTTGACAGACCCTTTCACTTTGGAAGCACTTATCTTTTAATTCTGTTAAATTTTCTATTATTATTTAATTGTTAATTTTATCATCTTCTTTGTTTTTATTTTCTCTTTTTCTTCAATCTTGATCAGCTGGATGTAAGACCTATCTCCTAGATTTATCCTGTAATTCAATTATTTATTTTTTTCTTTTGTAATTTCTTTGTCTTTGTCTTATTATTCTATTTTCTGAGAGATTTTTCTCAACTTTATCTTCTAAATGATCTTTTATCTGATGGCATAGTTTTACTGTCAAAAGTTATTTGTTGCTTCCTGAATGCTATTTTTACATAGTATCCTGTTTGTATTTCAGGGTGCAATATTGTTTTCATTTCTTTCAGAAGATATTAACTATAGACTTTTTGTCTTTGTCCCCTGCTTCTTATGTTATTTCTGAGTTCTATTTTTCTGTTTGTTTCTTTTGATCTTTGTCTTTTGTAATAGGGGTTTTCTATAAATATCTGGTGATTCGTGACTGTCCTTTAGTATCGAAGAGTGAAGCTCTAAGAAGTTAATTGGAAGTTTGGTATGCAGGATAGGTTTCACTGCAGGATGATCTGGCAGTAAGCCAAAGAATATTCTGGTCTTCTGTCTGGGACATAGTGATGTAGCTTTAAATAGAGAGTAGTTCAGTCAATTTTCCTATTTTCAGTACTAAGTATCTTCAGTTCCTTGCCTGGTATTTGCTATCTCCCAGACTCTAAGGAAGTCTATGCAGTAAATCAGTTTTCATATCCCTTTGTTGGTACTTTATATTGCAGCTAGTGTATTTTGTATGTAGATGATATTAACTACATCTTCTTTCACTTTTATCTCAAAATTTGTTGAGATTTTGTATTTCCTGATACCTTCTCTTCTATTTTCTCTGCCCTTGTGAGTATATGTATTTTAAATTTTCTTTTAGTTTAATGGAATAATTTGGGTTATAAGACTAGATAAATAAGGATGGTGAGGGATTAACTTCCATGTTTAAAATAAAGTTTTATTTTAATCCTTTTCATACTTTTTTTTTCTTTTTTATCTAACCTATTAGGAGCACTGGGCAGGGAACTACCTCCTTCTTTTGGGAATGCTCTCTTCCTTTGGCTCTCTTGACATCATTCTCTTCTGACATTTATCCTTCCACTTCGGTTCTTCCGTTTAAGTCTTTTGAGAAGGTGCCATCCTCTCTAACAAACCCTGAGATTTATAATATTAGATATGCCCCCACGTCCTCAGGCTTGGTACCCTTCTAACTGTAAAGAGATTTCTCCCTTTACAATCTCATTCACCTTTCTCAACTCTGACTTCATTTAACTTTGACAATAGGTGGCTGTGAAATTTCTTTTTATATCTATTCAGACTTATTTCCCTCATCATTTCCACTTTATATTTTAGGGGTATCTCAAACATAACATGTTCAAAATTGACATGATGCTCTTGAAAGGTATAGAGCCCATCATCACAGTCAAGAGCTTGGACGTTGGAGCCAAAACTCCCTGGCTGTGTGACGAGGCACATTATTTTATCCCTATGTTTAGTCCCTCATCAAATAACAGAGTGCATACAAAGCACTTAGAATTGTGTCTTCAGATTTTAAGCATTCACTAAGTGCTAGCAGTTACTGTTCTGCCTAAATCTCTTCCCCCTCCTGTGTTCTCTGTCTCTGTGAGCAGCAATATGATTCACCCAGTGTTGCAAGATAGAAACCTTGGCATTGTTCTTGACTCCTCTAGTACCTACACTCCACATCTAACAATCACCAAGTAGTAATGATTAAATAGCCTGCATATTTCTTCAATGAAGCCTATTTTTCTTCACTTCTGGTGCCCAGCAACCTAGCTCAGACTATTATCTCTTACATGTATACTTGTCTCTGTCTTTCTATTGTTCTCCCTCCACAGTACAGCAGGAGTGACCTTTATAAAACAAATATTATATCACCTTCTTGTTGCAAATACTTCACTGAGTCCTCTCTGCCCTCTAGGCAAAGTCAAAAATTTTTACTGGCCTGTTAAGAATAATATAGTCCTATAGGTCTAACTCCTACCTTCCACACTCAAACCTAGCCCCCTTACAGCCTGGCCAGGTTCCACTTTTTTGATTGTTTTCTGAGCTTTTGCATTCACTATTTCTTTCACATTACTAAGACTAATTTTTTTTTTTTTTTTTTTTTAGCTAGGGCCTTCAGAAATAAGGCTGTCTCTATATAGAACAATTTCCCTTGCCTTAAAAAAAAATAATATTAAGGGAAAATAGCCTCTCTCTATTCATCAAGGCAGGCTATGACTTCTAAGAATATGTTCCAACTATATGCTGCAATTCCCTTTTCTTACACTTTAATAATTTAATCAATATTGATCGTGTTCACTAGATTAAAAGCTCTGTGAAGAGAGGTACCATGTTTAGTCTGTTCAACAAAGTATATTTCCAGTAACTTGTCTAGTATCTGGTTCAGAGTACTTTAAAAATATTACCATTATGGGGCGCCTGGGTGGCTCAGTAAGTTAAGCATCCAACTTCAGCTCAGGTCACGATCTAACAGTTTGTGGGTTCAAGCCCTGCATTGGGCTCTGTGCTGACAGATCAGAGGCTGAAGCCTGTTTCAGATTCTGTGTGTGTGTGTGTCTCTCTCTCTTTCTCTGCCCCTCCCCGGTTCATGCTCTGTCTCTCTCTCTCAAAAATAAATAAACCTTAAAATTTTTTTTTAAAATATTAACTATTAAATGAAAATTGGGGGCTAAACATGATTATATGACTTTTATTTGTACAGGTTTTTGAAATTTTCAAACCAGTTTACAATTTATCACCTTGGTTTTTTTCACAAGAAATAAGTATTCATATGTTATTTTCCTTATTTTATTTGTAATGTTTATTTATTTTCAAAAGAGAGAGAGACACACACACACAGTGCGAGTGAGGAAGGGGCAGAGAGAGAGGGAGACAGAATCCAAAGCAGGCCCCAGGCTCTGAGCTGTCAGGACAGAACCCGATTCAGGGCTTGAACGCACAAACTGTGAGATCATGACCTTAGCTGAAGTCGGACGCTTAACCAACTGAGCCACCCAGGCACCCCTTATTTTCCATACTTTAATCACAAACTGAAGTTAGTGAGTCTGTGATGTATATATCACACACAAAATAATTAGTATACCTGAAATTAGATCTCATATCTCCTTACTCTAAAGCCATTGATATTTTTTTCCTTTAGCAGACTATGTATTACATTAGCAGTCATGTATATAGATTAACATATAAGAATTTACTAAGACATTAATTTACCAGTAATTCTATCTCTCTCTTTCACACACACACACACACACACACACACACACTTGACAGTGATTTACACATAGAATATTTCATAGGTACAATATCATTGTTACATAGGTACAAATAACATTGTTCTCCTAACTAGCAATCAGTATTAAAGACTTCTTTGAATGTCAAAGGAAGGGGAATGTAGTAAGTTAGAATGGAGAAAGTGTTTTAAGAATTGAGAAGAGCACAAAACACAAGAAAGCACATACATGTTACATACATGATATTATACAGAAGTACATATTTGCTTTTCTCTGAAACACAACCAGTGCCCAGTATACCACAGAAGCTCCACATCCAATATTTGTACTTTAACTCAGAAGCAGTCTGACTTCCTTTGCACAGATCCTTAGCACATATCCAAAAAAAGTAATTCTTAGATTTTTTGTTTTTTCAAAGGGATTTAAAACTCAATCATATATATATATACATATATATATATGTATACATATATATATATGAATTGCTAAAGAAGATTTTTCTTCTTCCATACCACTGTGCAATCAATAGTCTCCCTTTCAAACACTCTCCCAAAGTCAAATGCATTTATACAGCAGGGCTTGCTAACCTGGACTAATACAGGTGAAGTAACAAAAAGACTTACCTTGCTACTTTCTTCAAATCCTTCTCTATTGATTAAATGAAAGATAATTTCAACCACTTGAGAATTATACCTGTGGTAGTTGACTCAAACAATGAGAATATGTGTATCAAAACACCTGGACTTATACCATTGCATTCCCTAGGCTTTAAGGCCCGTGTTTGTCCCTGTTATCCTTATCTAATATTCCATACCTGGAAAGATAAAAGGACAAAGGAAAGTTCAAACTTTCTAAGATTTGTGATAAATACTCTGGCTGTCCTCATTAGCTGGCACAGTCTTACATTTTTCAAATGACAAATGTTTCTAATTTATTCACTGAGAAACCCTTTGCTTTACTAAGTATGCCACAGGGATATGGAAACCTGCCAAACTCTCTCCATGCCCTACTTCAAGAAACATCTTTAAAGCCATTACCTAACCTTAAGTATGTCTCTGAAACCCCCTTATCCAGACAAGATACACGGTGATTCTGGGACTCCAAGTGGAACATCTGAGGCTTCTTTCTTTGTTTTTTGACTGTTGAAATAATTATATTTAAAAAAATACTCAGATTTCATGGGTTTGTTTTCATTTCATCATTATAATATCTGCAAGCCTGCAACTGTTATACATGGTTTGATTTGCTATCAACATAAGGAAACCAGTTTATCTTCATGAAGATCAATGAACTGTTATTAGGACAAACCTCCTTGTGGTTTTTAATGCTGATGCTATCATGCCAGCAATCAAAACAAGAAATCAAGAAGGAAAGCATGGTGCCTGGTACTGAGAAGGAGCATATTAAAAATATTTCTAAGTTCTGCTTTTAGACAAGTTACTTATTTTAAGAACGGCAATGCTCTGTCTCTCTCTGCACAGTCTTCCCAGGAATTTTCATCTACTGACTTCAAAGAGACTTCAAAGAGTTTCTATGAATGATTTCTAATATAAACCATTATCCCCGATTTAGTTTCTAACTGCTTAATGAGCTACCACTCACTCTTTAATTAAAACTCAACTTGTGTAATGCAAAATTTGGAAATATTTACTAAGCTCCTACTCTGTACCAGACACTGTGCTCTCTTTCTTGATTTCTTGTTTTGATTGTGTTTTCATTCTCTCAAGTCTGTACCTTGGCATTATCTTTTATTGCTCCTTTTTTTTCTTCTGTATTAAACATTTTACATCTTCCCCTTCATTTATTTACCATGCACTCAATCTAGTTCAGATGCTTGCCATCTCCTAGTAGTATTGCTGAAAGTACTACTGAATAAAAGTATACTATTTCCAGATATCTTTCCTCTACAATCACTTATTCAACAAATATTTATTAAATGTCTACTATGTGCTAGATACGGGTTTATATGCTAGGAAAACCCAGTGAGTAAAATAACTCTGGTCACTGCTCTAATGAATTCACTGGACTTTGAGGGAGATGAATATTAAATAAAGAGTTTTTCAAATAAATCTATAATTGCACATTATGATAATTACTATAAAAGAAAATATTAATGCGTTATCATCTTATATATGGACATGTACATTAAATATCTTGATTAGTTTTCTAAAATGATGTCCATTCCCCTGTTCTAGAAGCTTCACTGAGTCTACATTTTCAACAGTAATATGTCCCAGCCCATGTTCCTGGGTTATATTCTCCTCCAAGAAATAAGCAGTGTACATTAGCATATTAAGGGCTCAGAGAGGTCTTGTGATAAAGAAATATGCTTACCTTTATTCAAAGCAGTGTTGCCCAAGGCACTTAAAAAAAAACTTAAAAGCTAAAAACTTTAAGTTCATCACTCTAATTAGGAATTAGTATTCTGGGTGTGTCTGTATGGCTCAGTCAGTTAAGTGTTTGACTCTTGATTTCAACTCAGGTTGATCTCAAGGTTCATGATTTCAGGTGTGCTCTTGCCCCTCCCCGCCCTTGTGCACAAGTGCTTGCTGTCTCTCTCGCTCTCTCTCTTTCTCTCTCAAAAATAAATTGGGACACTTGGGTGGCTCAGTCGGTTAAGCGTCTAAGTCTTGGTTTTGGCTCAGGTCATGATCTCATGGTTTCTGAGTTTGAGCCCAGCCTCGGGCTTCGCGCTGACAGCACGGAGCCTGCCTGGGATTCTCTCTCTCCCTCTCTCTCTGACCCTCCTCTGCTCTCTCTGTCTCTCAAAATAAATAAACTTAAAAAAAATAAACCATTAAATAAATAAATGAATAAATAAATAAATACATAAATAAATATTTTTGAAAAGAATTAGTGTTCTGAAGCACACATTTTAGGAAAGGCTAGTCTACAAATTTCTTTAGCTTGGCATTCAAGCTATCTTCAACCTAATTTTTCATCCATTTTACTTCTAGGAACATATTTTTCCAGTCCTATGCTCTAGCTTGCACCACTCCTAATACCTAATGTCTCTTATTCATTTTCTTCTTCTATACTCATCCAACCAATCTATGATAAAACCCTTAAATATTTATAAATCATATTGAGTGATTTCTTTTGTTGGCTATTATAATTGGTTTGCAGGTCTTAAAACATCACAGTACCAGATGTTACAAAACTCTGTGGAATGGAACTTCTTGGAATAATAAATGGAATATTTTTTTTCACTCTACTTATTTTCTCACCTACTGGTCACAGTATGTGCTGTTAGAAAAAATCCACTTGAGTCTGGATCACTTATGGAAGCTTAAATTCTTCTTTACAAAGTCTTGTCTAAATATTCTAGACTATAACTAATGCTGCTTTCCTTGTCTTCCTTCTCCTCATCATTTATATTGTCATCATAACACTAACTACCCTAAAGAACATCAACCTAAGGATTATAGAATCAATCTGGAAAAAAAATCTCTTGAGAGAAGATTTGTAATAAGTAATGGCATATACTTACTCAAAATTTCTCCTTATTGTACCACATAGATTAATAACAATATTTTAATACTTCTTTTTCTGTCCATACATCCTGTCTTAGAATTTTTATCTGCTGATTTACTTAAAGGTGAAAATATAGCTATAGAAGACAGTAGAGAACAAAATTCAAGATTAGATTAAAAATAGCTCAAGTTCAGGAAAAAGTTCTAATTCTTTTAAAAAAAACTGTTACAGTTATATTTTTTGAAGAATATTGCTCTCAGGCAAGTTGTGAACCTCAGCCAAGAGTAGCACGAAGAAACCAATTACAAACCACTAGGACACTTTCAAGGATCTAACTTTAATAAGGTGAAAACCTAAAATAATGTTTCTGAAATAGTTTCTGAAGGCTTGTTTAGACAGAGATACAGAATAAGGTAGTAGCTTGGAAGTAGTCAGATGTAAGCTATTTAATTACTAGAAACTTAAGTTTGCTTGGAAGTTTAGCCTAATCACTTATCTCATCCTTGAATAAGCTACTCAGATGATGGTTTTATACTCTGCTATCTCCTGAGATATTTTTATACTGTGGTATAAGACAATGGTTTATGTTCTTAATGATGGCTGAGTTACTAGGAAAAGATCAGTTATTCAGCAGGATTTATTGAAGAGCTAGAGATATGTATAGTATATTTAGATGTAGTTTAATCAAATATTTTATTTTCTTTTAGATTTATTTATTTATTTACAGTGAGCATGAGCAGGGAAGGAGCAAAGAGAGAGGGAGAGGGAATTCTAAGCAGACTCTGCACTGTCAGCATGGAGCCCAGTGCAAGGCTTGAACCCATGAAAGAAATTTGGAGATCATGACTAGCCAAATTCAAGAGTTGGATACTGAACAGACTAAGCCACCCAGGTGTCCTGGTCAAATATTTTATTTAATGAAAATATAGTTATATGATGATCAATATTTATTTTTGTAAAAAGTCCTTTTATGTGAAACATTTCATACTTTCTTGAGTAGGAGCTTTAGTAGAAGCTATTAAGAAAGTATTTTCCATGTAGTTCTCTCATCTCAGGGATTCCTTGCCTTTTGTGATGTTGACACAATGTCAATATAGTGCCTTTCACAAGACATGATAAAAGACCTATGCTTTCAATCTGACATAAGCAGACTGAACAAAGGATTTTTAAATCCTATGCTTTCAATCTGACATAAGCAGATTGAACAAAGGATTTTTAAATGGTATTTCATGCTGCTTTATATTCATTCTTCAATCATAACTATAGATAACTTCTAAAACTGTCTATGTTTATTAATAT